>NW_006203645.1:595231-641129 GCF_000334495.1 Tupaia belangeri chinensis
CAGAAAAACTCATCCTGATCTTAAGAAAATGTTAACTTTTTTTTTATCAAAAAAGACATTAAAATTTTCCTATGATGCTTGAAAATCCTAAGGACATTAAAACATTAGATCTCTTCATTCATTCCATTTTTATTTTACTCAGATTGTAAAACTTAAAGTCAGCTTTCTTTTTCTGACCCATAAGAGTAAAAATGAAAACACTAAAATTATCTGTCTTGTCTAGATTTCTGACACTTGGTCATTATTTCTGTAATTCCAGCAAAAAGGAGGAGCTTGCCAGAATGATTGCCATTCCTATACTACAATGTGATCTCAAGGCCTCTGAGAAATATTTTTAGTGCTCTTTCCTAAAAAGGCTGGATATTGCAGCTCCATAACTTTTTAAAAACTGAAGTAAAATTCTAAGATAATTTTAATAGTTTTTCATAATGGTGATGGCAAAAATGGAATTTTATAAAAGGAGCTAAAGAGAAAATCAAATGAGGGAAGGAAAAAAGCAAGGAATGCAGTGGGGATCAGTGGAAGGAAAGAAGATGGAAAGTAATAAACATCTCGTTAGTCCTCCCACTGATTTTACAAAGCTCATTTTTGTCAACATCTTGACCCATTTATTATAGTTAAGCAGCAAACTGGTGCCACAGAGGTCATATAGGTAATAAATGGAGGAACTGAACTTACCTCTCAACAACCCCGTTTTTATGCACCCAGAGTAGAATTAGATTACAAAAACCATAAGGAATAAGGCAAATGATAGACATCGAAACAGGACCAGCAGCAAGACCGAAATGCTGTTGGACTAATGGCCTGGGATTCTTTAAATTCACCTTATCTAGAAATAAGGTTTGTTACTAAGTTACTAGAAAAGAAGAGGGCACTTGAGCATTATAGATTGAAGAAGAATGAAGCAGGGTGCCTAGTAGCTATATATTAACATTTACTAGATTGTACCTCAGTCTCTGAATGGCTCTCTAAATCTTTTTATTGTGCTAAAAATAAATGTATAAGGGGCTGGTAGATGGCATGGTGGTTATAGGCGCTGGACTCCCACATGGCTGACCACAGTTCGAGTCTCGGACCTGTGGCTCACTCTCTCGTCAAAATTGAAAAATAACGTTAATAAATAAATGAATCTTTTTTTTTTTTGAAGAGGTTTTCGCTATAGGGCGCGTGTGCTCACCAGACAGACAGAGAGAGACAAGAGAGACAGAAAGTGAGAAATCACCCTCCAGGGTGTATGGCCACGCTGCAATCCCTTCTCCATTCTCCTCTTGGGATCTTGGGCATGCATGCACATGTGCCCGGTGTGAGTTTAAGCCACTGGGTCTGGGACACGAACCACAGTTGACTACATGGGAGTCCAGCGACATAGCCATTACGCTAACTGCTGGTCCCTAAATAAATAATTCTTAAATTATTTATACACACACACACACACACACACACACACACACACACACATATATATATAAATAAAGCATAAGCTTACTATTTTAACCATTTTAAAGTGTACAGTTTACTGGCATTAGACACATTTACAATGTTGTACAACCGTTACTGCTATCCTGTTGTTCTTTTTTATACTATTCTCTATTCGTCATTGAGGTCAGCACAATGCTATTATATACACATAGAAAATGTCCCTTTAAGTACATGGTTAATTTGCGTAGATATTATCATATCCATGTGATGATGAGAGGATGTGGTCACTGATTATGTTCCCTGGTCATTCTGTGCCTCAATAGGGCTTCTGTAAGTCCTTGCCATGTGGTCATGAGAACTTGGTTATCCTGGGAATATTAATCAGGGATTCTCCTTTGAGCTGCTGCCTAATAACATTCGATCTCACGTCCTTACCCAGATTATTATAAATAGGACATTTGTAATGAGCTATAGTCATGGCCAGTCTTCCTGCATGAGTCTTCCTTAGATTTGGCTAAGAGCTACTTACATAACTTAATTGAACATATAATGTTAAATGGCCACAAACCCTTTATCTTCCTGTCATGTGGCTACACTACCAGTAGGGAAGTGTATTTGTTGTGAGTGAGAAAAACTTTGTACGTGTTTAGTTTGTTTTGAATTCAACTTCATTGAAGTATAACGTATATACATTAAAATGTATTTTATGTGTACAGCCTGATTTTTGGCTAATGTATGTAATTGTGTCACCATACATGTATAGATTTTACAAACTGTGTTAGATTTGGTGATTATTAGTTATAGTAACTGAATAAATTTTGATCCTAAAAACAGTAGTCTTCTGGGGATTGTGTTATTCCCTTCTATATACAAATACACCAATAGGTCATATATAGGACTAATTCAGAAACTTCAAACATTTTGCTTCTCTGACTGACAGGCATCAGAAACAATTCAAACAATTTACTGCATTCTGTTAGGCATTAAAATATTAGAAGAATATCCACAAACTAGAACATAAACAGAAGAGGCTAGTACTAAAAAGCCTAGAAATTATATTGCAAAAAGAACACAGAAGAATCAGGGGGTTTTAAGAGAAGAAAATATGGTTAGGTGGGAGAGAAACATTGGTCTCAAAACCTTACAAAACTTTTATATGGACAAAGACAAAACTTGATCAGTATATGGTGTTAGAGGGCAAAAGTACCAAAGGGAAGTTATCATTGGGCAGAAGTTACATAAGAAGGCTCTGAGAGTTAGAACCTCCATATGGATTGGTTGAAGTATCAAATATCCCTACACTGTAACTGTTCAAAAAATGACAGCTAACAGAACTTCAGTTACATGAGAATGTTAATATGCATGCTAAATTCATGAATGAGAAAAAAAAAAAGACAGCTAAAAGACCATTTATTTGAGAAGCTGGGGCAAGAGTAGAGGGATAATATCAGTTGGATTCTTAAGTCCTTTCCTGTTCCAATTCTGAGTGTGTGACCTAGGAATCCCTAGGGAAACCATAACTCAACAACCCCAAAATCATGGTTTGATAAGAAAAAAACAAGATGGCTATGTAAGCAGAAATAAGTTTGCACCTATATGGACATACATATATACTCACACATCCTACCTTCCCATAAGTTCTGGGAAGAAAAAATAAGAACCATTTTTAAAAATAATGATAAAGAATCTATTCTATTTTCCCCACCAAATCTTTGACTCTCTCTTCCTCTAAGTTCTGCTATATCTACCTCAGAAATACCTTTAGTTGTCTTTTACTTTTTTACTGGTATTGCCATTGCTCCAGGTTAAACTCTTGAAATTGATTCCTAACTAGTCATCCTGTCCATAATCTCGTCTCTTAAACCATTCTTTACACAACTAACAGTGAACTTTCTGAAATCCAGTTACATTACTCTAACCTGCTTAGAAATCTATATTGACTCCTCAATGCCTATGAAGTGAAGTTCAAACTCTCTAGTATGGCATTCAATCAGTCTGGCCCTTGTCTTCCTTGCTTTTGCATCATACCTTATGCCTTCATTATGTACTGCAACCTGTCATTCTTGAACAGATCATATACTTCTCTATTCCACATCTGATCAGTTGTTCTAAAATGTACTCCCTCACTCCCACCTATGGACATATACTGATTTTCCAAGGCTCATTCAACTGCTACCTAGCTGTGTGAGCCTATCCTTAAGGCTTTCGCCTCTTAACCTTTGCCTTCCTTCTTTGGAATTAAATACTTCTCCTTGTAACTAATAATATATTTAGTCATCATGCTCAAAAGCTCAATTTTTGGAGTCCAAGCCTATCTCCACCCACTTTGGAATTCCCAAAGGCAGAAAGTGGGCTTCATTTTCTTCTATATCTAACCTTATCAGACTCATAGTGCCCAATATCTAACACATACCTTCTTATATGATCATTGCTAAATAAACGCTTATTAAATTGACTGGCATTTGAGAACAGTTGGACTTCTATCCATGGCTCAGTCTTAAAAATTATAACTTCTTGGAAAGGAATCAAGGAAAAAAATAGACAAGACAGTTAAGGGACACAGAAATGGACAATTGTCTGTTGAAGGTAATATGTATATCTTCCACTGAACTGCTATGAAGTATATTCATGTTGAGTAACTTCGTTTTATGAGTTGTAGTGATGTACAGTGATTGAATAAAAAATTAAAATAATAATTTAAAATTTTCTTAAAATTATAACTTCTATTATAATTCTAATTGCAGGGCTACCAGGTGGCGTGGTGGTTAAAGGCACTGGACTCCCACATGGCCAACCATAGTTTGAGTCCTGGACTTGGCGGCTTGCTTTCTCACTTTCCATCTCTCTTGCTCTCTCTCACTCTCTCCCTCTCTGGTCAAATTTAAATAAATTAATTAATTAAATTAAAATATACTAATTCTTAAGAAAAATTCTAATTGAAAGCTTACTAAGTTTCTCACTCTAGTAATCCAATAATTCTGAGCCAAAAACAGTTAAATACTTACATTCACTAGGACAGAGAAATCAGTGACCAGTTGGCTAAGTTCAATTAGGTCCTTAAAAAGAAAGAGAAGAAGTTACTTACTTTTATGCATCACAGCTACCAAAAAGAAAATAAGAACTGAAGGACCTTATGCTACATGATATTAGCCAGGAAATAGAGGACAAGTACCGTGTAATCTCACTTACATGGAATTTAAATAAGTTCATCTCAGAGAAACAGAGAGTAGAAAGATAATTACAAGAGGAAGGCAGTAAGAGAAGGGAAGGAGAGGTTGGGGAAAGGGGAAATGTTAATCCAAGAGTAAAAAGTTCCAGTTAGACTTAAGGAATAAGCTTTAATAATCTACTGCACAGCATGGTGACCACAGTTAGTAATACTGGACTGTATATTTCAAAATTACTAAAAGGATCGATTTTTAATATCCTTACCACAAAAAAGTTAGTCAACAAGGTGATGGCTATATTAATTAGCTTGACTGACTCTTTCTACAATGTATAGATAGATCAAAACAGCATAGTGTATCCCATAAATAAACACAGTTATTATTTGCCAACTAAAATTAAATTAATAAATTAACAAAATTAGAAATGGAAAAGAAATTGCAAACAATTTTTAACATACCGCTTCTAAGGTTTCCCATGATTCTGCAGCATTTTGATCTCGAGGAATTTCAGGCAATGCATATATCTGAGTCAAACTCTGAGAAGTAGCTTCAGCTTCAGTAGTGTGAAATTCTCCTGGATAAACAGCCCCATGTTTAGATTTTGTTTTGTGAGAAAAGTGATGGCATGAATCAGTTCCATAAAATGACTGCCCTTTTAACATGTTTATGAGTTAAATTCAGGCTAAATGTAAACTGATTATCATATAAAACTAGAGTTATTTATTCATGGGCAACTTATTCTCTAGGTTAGCATTTTTTTTTCTTCTTTATCTACAAAGTCATCTAAAAAACTGGCTACAGGGAACCAGCAGTTAGCTTAATGGCTATGTCGCTGGACTCCCACGTAGTCGACTGCGGTTCACGTCCCGGACCCAGTGGCTTAAAACTCATGCCGGGCGCGTGTGCGTGCATGCCCAAGATCCTGAGAGGAGAATGGAGGAGAAGGGATTGCGGCGTGACCATCCCCCCTGAGGGGTGATTTCTCACTTTCTGTCTCTATGTCTCTCTCTGTCTGTCTGGCGAGTGCAGCGCCCTATAGCGAAAACCTCTCAGGCAGGCCCCCTTAACGAAAAACCCCCCAAAAAAAAAAAAAAAAAAGTTAAAAAAAACTGGCTACAAGCACTCTATCCAATATTAATAACTAGGGCTAGATGTGGAAGAAGCACCAAAGGAAAAGTATTCTATCCGGCCAGTGTTACATGAAAAGACAGCCAGTATAAACTCTTTTCATTGCTAAATCCTTAACCTTGTATTTGGTCATTCTAGTAATACATAGAAGATACACTTGTGTCAGAAATAGGGAAGTGATGTGTTTTTATCAATGAGAAATCAATCACTATTTGTCACCAAGCAATCACTCTTACTATAAATATCTTTTTATTCACTCTTCTCATTACAGTGATTACTCTTTTCTAAGTGTTGAAAAGCCAGGGACATATTAGTCCCTTCCTCATTAAACACCGCCATGATGATGAATTAATTTATACCTGAGAATCCATTGTCAAGTCCTTCTGACTTCCCCGTGTTGGTTTTACCAATCATTCATTCATTCAGCTGACATTTATTAAATGTTGATGCTATGTCAATCATTATACTAAGGTAGTAGGGACACAATGGTAAACCATAAACACAACATAGGAGGCAACATGGTGTAGTGATTAAGAGCACTGACCCAGTCAAAAAGAGCTGGGTTGGAATTCTGGTTTGGCTATTTATTAGTTCTTTGACTTAGAAAGGTATTTCATCTCTTTTGCTTACTTTTATCATTTATCAAATAAGGCAATATTTACCTTGCACAGTACCTAGCTTATATATAAAGTACGTGGGCTCAATAAGTATTGTAGTTATACTACTGGGACTGTTATTAACAGCTTACCATAGAAAGTGTGATACAGACATGTTAATAGTCAAGTTCAGTCAGTGTAGTCAGTTAGGACTATTATAGAGGTGAGTATGGAGTGCTTGGTAAGTACAGAAAAGAGGTATATAACCTGAGTAGTAGAGGGCAGAGTGGTCAGAGAAGATTCTGAGTCTAAAGCCTAAGGAATGAACAGAAATTAAACAGGTGCACTAGAGCACAGATGGAGGGAAATGAGGAGAAATTCATAATAACTTCTTTATTAAAAAAAAAAAAAAAAGATGTGGGGGGGTGGCCAGCAGGCAACCAAGCGGTAGAGGAGCTGGCCTCCCACATGGCCAGTTGCAGATAGAGTCCTGGATCCAGTGGTTTGAAACTCATGCTGGGCATGTGTGCGTAGGTGTCCTAAATCCCAGGAAAAGAATGTAGGAGAAAGAATTGGGGGGTGGCCATTCCTTCTGAGGTATGACTTACCAATTTCCCTCTCCCTCTCTCTTTTTGACTCTGTCTCTCTCTGGTGAGCACACACGCCCTATAGCAAAAAACCTTAAATTAAAAAAAAAAGGAGATGGGAAATGTTTGACATTTTAAACTTTAAACAAACAGTAAAAAAAAAAAAAAAAAAAAAAAGAAATGTTTAAGTCATTTACGTCTCAACTGAAACCAAACTGCGTATGCATCTTAGTTCAAATAGTCTTAGAACAAAGAAGTCTGTTCTTTTCCTTGGAAAATCCTGTTGTAAATTTACAACACTGAATATCACTAATCAGTTCAAGGGATGACTATCAATTAAGAAAGCAAACTCTTTAGTTTCTAGAACTTCCATAATTCATTTATTCCAGCTTCTGTTAAAAATCATTACCTCAGTGATCATTCTTTGACTTTGAACTTTTACAAACTGCTAAGGACATGACGAGGCAAAACACTGAGACAGTTTATGGCTACAGAAAAGAAGGCTGAAAAACTTTAGTCCATCAACAGAAATAAAAAATTGCAGTAGTTTCATATGACACAAAAATCTCAAATCGTTCTACCCATGTATAAACAATTGTAACCATATAAGACAAATAGAACACATATTGCTCATCACTGTTTTTCAACTCCAGAATTGGTTTTAAAACCTTATTACTGGGTATAAACACAATTAGCACTTAAGATAGTTGATCCACTTTAGTTGAAATGAAAAATAAGCTAAATGACATACAAAAATACTTTTACATCCCAATATTCTCTCCATTTCCTTCTCCATATTTCATGGAGAGCAATGATTATACCAAGAAATACAATGCAATACTGAAAAAATTTCCACTAAACTTCACTATATTAGGTGAAGTTTCATTGCAAGTCTAAAATAATTTAAAAACATTCCTTAAATTTTTCAAAGTTCTGATAGCTTAAAAAATAATGAAATTACTGACCTACATAAACCTAGCTATACAAAATAAAATGATTTCAAAGTCATGCCTTAGCATAGCTGCAAAGGAAGACTTTCAAGAAAATTAAAACCAATAGGAAATATATATTGTGAGTAATATAATACAAAACCATCTACATGTTTCACAAAACCATTCAGTACATGTATATACCTGTGATAAAAATCTAACATTTCATCAAATCCAATATGCTGGTCTAAAATTCCCAGCAGTTTTAAGATTGGATTCGTTTCTTTTGTGAATATTTGTTTAAAATGTAATAAGTTTCTGTTCCTACCATGCTGCTGAAATGTGTGTCCTGGATGGGAAGTTAAAGAAAGACAAAGATGGAGTGAAGCACGGTTCACCCTGTGTGACTTGAATCGCCTTTCTAAACACAAATCAGATCTGTAGGCTCATCACTTCCTTGGTGGGAAGCAATATATGAAAAATGAAACCAGACACACAAGTGATACAGAAGGGAGTTTCTCAGATCAAGCAAGATTGGTAGAGAAGATTTGCTT
The DNA here is from genome assembly GCF_000334495.1 of Tupaia belangeri chinensis. Classification (NCBI taxonomy): domain Eukaryota; kingdom Metazoa; phylum Chordata; class Mammalia; order Scandentia; family Tupaiidae; genus Tupaia; species Tupaia belangeri. The sequence continues at coordinate 603,612 of NW_006203645.1, forward strand.
TAGGAACTCTCAGAATCTGGACAAAAGAAACAGCAAAATCATCATAGCTTCCCCTTAAACTTAATAAGCTTCTTTCATTTTTGGAGAACATAAAACATCCTATTTTACCCATTTCTATCTACAAATGAAAAACTACTTTTGTACTTTTGATCTCACTTATGGAAATATAGCCTGAATCTCTGCTGATGTTCCCAACCAATTTACATAGAATCAGATTGAATTTGTAAAGGAGAGAGTATTTTAAGTCACTTACCTTCTATGCAAATAAAACACATTTTCTGTCTATATGACACTACTCTAATGAATATCTAAAGCAAAAATAAGGAAAAACCAGAGAGCACAGAACAAAAACACAGAATGACAGAAAAGAGTCTACAGCTAGAAGACCAAGGAGTAAAGTCCCCACTAGTGAAGTCTTCAGTAAATCAGTTACTTGTTTTCTTTTCATTATTCTTCTTTTTCTATCCTCTTGGATTATTTGTTAATAATATTTAATAATATTTCTGAATTGAAGACACATTGATGAAATACTCAGGCATTTGGTGAGAGAGTAATTTTTTTTTTTTTTGAGAGATTTTCACTGTAGGGCGCGTGCGCTCGCCAGACAGAGAGAGACATAGAGACAGAAAGCGAGAAATCACCCCCCAGGGGGATGGTCACGCCGCAATCCCTTCTCCTCCATTCTCCTCTCGGGATCTTGGGCACGCACGCACACGCGCCCGGCGTGAGTTTTAAGCCACCGGGTCCGGGACATGAACCGCGGTCGACTACGTGGGAGTCCAGCGACATAGCCATTGCGCTAACTGCTGGTTCCCGTGAGAGAGTAATTTTAACTGTTGTTAATAGATTCAAAATATAATCTGAGTGGCAGACTATTCGGTCTGAAATTCTACACATTGTTTAGGTATGTTTAAGTATAATTTAAGTATGTGATTTTATGAATAAAATGACTGCTTCAATTATATCAACACTAGTTTAAGAGATTTAATTTTATAGTTTTCCCCTAGTGGTAAGTAATTAGGTCTTTAGCCTATTTGGAATTCTATGAATTGAGAGGTTTAAAGTTTAATCGAGTTGGAAAATAAATTTCACCTACTATATCTTCTCCCTCATCCTCTGGCTCTGCTCCAATCTCTTTTTCATTTCTTCTATACACATGCTTCCTCAAATTTTGCCAAATTTTTTTTTTAAACACTAGTCATCTCCTTATGGAGGAAGTTAATTGCCAGCAAACTGGGTAAACTGCCTTCTTCTAATATTCACCTACTCCTCTCATAATATAAGCCCAAGTTTATCAAGCCTGAACACCTACTGGAAGGAATACAAGCAATGCAATAACAAAAAGCAAATTAAAGCAAATATTATAATATTATCATGGGACCAGCAGTTGGCGTAATGGCTATGTCGCTGGACTCCCACGTAGTCGACCACAGTTCAAGTCCCGGACCCGGTGGCTTAAACTCACGCCGGGTGCGTGTGTGTGTGTGCCCAAGATCCCGAGAGGAGAATGGAGGAGAAGGGACTGCGGCATGGCCATCCCCCCTGGGAGGTGATTTCTTGCTTTCTGTCTCTCTGTCTCTCTGTGTCTGTCTGGCGAGCGCACGCGCCCTATAGCAAAAACCTCTCCAAAAAAAAAAAAAAAAAGAATATTATCATATTGTGAGAAAACTCCTGGCTAGAGCTCAAAATCTTTGTTTGATAGGGAATTCCTGGTGATGGGCAATTCAAAGCTAAGTAGCAAAATAAATTGATGACAATTACTCTTTTCAGAAAATCTAGCTTATTCTTCACTGTTTTACTACTCTCACACCTCTCACAATGTTTGGGTACATAAGATGACACTTAATCACACAAACTATATAGCCCAGTTTCTCCACATATGAAAGCATTGGTTTGCCCTAGGTGATAAGAACTCAGTTTTTTGCCTCATCAGTATGATGGTGATAACTATAAATGAATGGAATAATGAGAACACTAACTACAAACTCTCAGAGAGCATTCTACCAAATACTCTTCAACCAAAAGTTGAACATTAACATCTCTCCTAAACATTTAGGCACTGGTTATCCACAGGTTGAAGTGATTACAGCAGATCCAAAATTATAAAATTGTCTTTAAAAATATAGAATTTGGGGGCAGTGCGGCTTAGCGTCTCGAGGGTGACTTGGCAGAGCAGAGCAGAGTACTAGTAGGCATCAGGCACCCAGATAGAGAGGATGCCCTGGTAATGCAGCAGAAGAGCAGAGATAGGAGGAAGGGAGGGATTTGGGAGTTGTATTCGCTCCTTTTCCAGTCAAGCATGGAAGGAGGTGGGTACTTCAAGAGAACATTCAAAGATCTTGACATATAGTCTCCTGAATTTAAAGAACATAAATTCTGGTGCTAGAATCTGGACAAGAGCGAATGTGCCTAGAGCCCAGAGAGGCTTGCTGTTCTGATACCAAGATAATGAAAGGAGACCATGATAGAAATGGCCTCTACTTTACACAGGGTAAATGAAGATGATGTCTTCATTTACTTCTGTCCACTGAGGCTACTTAGAGGGACCTGGTGCCCTTAACAAAACTACTCAGGGAGAATATGCAAGTGGTTGGGCAAACAAGACAGGATGCATGTCAAGAGAACTACAGAAAACATTTTCCAGCAGAAGTTTTCCATGACTACAAAGGTCTGCATTTGTAATATACCGTATTTCCCAGCAGAAGCTTTCCATTGGAATGTAGATCATCATTTGGTTTTGGCATTTGGTGTTCTGAAAAAAATTTAACCACCAGATCTCCAGGAAAAAAAGCCCAGATCTGTGGTGTTTCTGACTTCTGCAGTATGACTTTATGGTTCCTAACTCCCATCCGCGGCTACCTTGTGGCTACCAACGTGATGCCACTGAATGTGAAGATGAAAATAGATTCACGGTAGGCAACTATAATAGGGTATTTTCACTATGCAGGTATAGTAGACTCAGAACATAGACAATAGTGAAGTTAAGTAATTAAGAAGTAAAGCCCAGAACAGCCCTTCTTCAAGAGACAGACAGCTCCATGGCTCCTGCGATCTAGCCATTTGGGGAGAAAGGAAGATGTCCCACTGATAACTGGGCCTCCAGCATCCAAAACTCGCGTAATCGAACTTCCAAGTTTGGGAAGAAACTGACCATCCACCAGATGACTAGAAATCGTTGCAGGACCACAAGAAATATGGGGAAGCAGGAAAATACCTCTCCCACAAGGGAAAAGGATAGCTCCTCTTTATCCACACACAGTTCAATGGAAATCATGGAAATGTCTGATAAAGAATTCAGAACATTCATAATGGCAAAGCTAACAGAGATGGAAGAGAAGAGAGACAAGGAACTGCTGAAGAGGAAGGAAAAAGGAGTTGAAGAGTTCCAGGAGGTGAGGAAATTCATGCTAGATCTAAAAGAGGAATTTCACACTTTACAAAAGAATCAGATGGAACTGTTAGAGATGAAGGCTATAATACAAGAAGTCAAAATCTCCCTTGAAAGTATTAAAAGCAGACTAGATCATACAGAAAATAGAACCTTAGATGTAGAAGAGGAAATTACTGGCCTAGAAAAATCTACCATGAAGACTGAGAAAATGGCCCAAAAATTTGAGAATAATATGCGAGAAGTACTAGATACCATCAAACGTCCAAACATCCGGATAATAGGCATCCCAGAAGGTGAAGAGACTCATAAGGGCATTGATAATCTATTCCATGAAATCTTACAAGAAAATTTTCCAAACCTGGAGAGGCACTCAAAGATTCAGTCCCAAGAAATACAGAGGACCCCAAATAGAATCAACCCAAGAAGATCTTCTCCAAGACACATTATAGCCAGATTGACCAAAACCACAGACAAAGACAAGATACTAAGACTGGCAAGAGAAAAAAGGCAAGTTACCTACAAAGGGTATCCCATCAGACTAACGGCAGACCTCTCATCGGAAACAATGAGAGCGAGGAGAGAATGGGAAAATGTATTCAAAGTATTAAGGGAAAAGCAATTTCAACCGAGAATTCTGTACCCAGCAAGGTTATCGTTCATTTGGGAAGAAAAGACACGAACTTTCCCAGATAAACAAAACCTGAAAGAATTTACCAGCACCAGACCGGATCTCCAAGAAGTTCTTAAGGGAGTGCTATGTCAGTAAAATTAAATGCAGACACACAGAAATAAGAGTTCAGAAACTAAGAAAATGGGCAACTTAATTGTAGGGCCAAAAGCTGGAGTTGAGTATTACATCCCAGATTTCAATCTGGAACATCGAACCTCAACAGATACAGAAGAAAGATTAAGTACATGAGACTGAACTGATGAAACAGTATTCTACGACTTGACTAAAATATTGCTGCTTTTCTTCTAAGCTTTGTTGTCTGGTTTTAAGGACTTTTGTCCTGTCTTCAGCTATCAATAGATTCATGTTCCGACTATTTGAACAGAATACTAACCTGTTTCTAGGCTTTAAGTTTCAAAGAAATATCCTTACCAGTTCAAAACTGCTTTTCTTGAAACCATCGGCTGATCTTGCTATTGAAAGTAGTTAGATTACTTATGATATTGTGTGACCAACGAAATGTTGGGGGAAAAGGGATTGAAGACAACTGTAGACAGCAGAGATAGTGTAATAAGAGAGTGGAATAGGGCAGAGGGCTAGACATGGGGTAAAAAAACATATATATGAAAGTAGAAATGGAATATTATGGATGATAACATGCATTATTAAGCCACTATATAGTATATTCTAGATGGGAAACCACATTTAGAATGTTGTGATGATGCTCAGGGAATGAATGTAAATTAATAAAAAAAAAAAATTTTCAGAAGAAAAAAAAAAAAGGCATTAGAAATACCTATTTGATGACTGCAGTTAAGCTATATAGCCCTAGTTAGGTGCTACGTTATAGTATGTTCATTCTATTCACTGAGGTTTATGCCTAAAGTCAGTCTTGTGTTCATGGATATGTACATATCAGCTGTGCTTGCTATTGAAAATATTTAGATTTATTAAGATATTTAGTGAAACAATAAAATGGGGGAGGCATAGAAAGCAACAATAGATACCAGACACAGTGTGGGAGGAGGGTGGGAGATGGCAGAGGGTGAGATAGGGAATCAAGGATGGGAAAAAAGGCAAAATATACAGAAAACAAGAAATGGAAAATGATTTGTTGACAATAACACATATGTTGATGTGCTTGATTGAGCCAATATACAGTGTATTCTCAATGGAAAAATCTCATTTTGTATGCTATAATGATGTACAGTGAATGAATGTAAATAAAGAAAGAAAAAATGTAAAAAAAAAAAGAAGTAATGAGTATTTATTACCTTTGTGTTTAATATGTTAATTGTTACTTCATATATAACTCAACTTTTAATAAGAGTTGGCTCTAACAACCACCTTGCAAAATTCCTAATAATAATCAGATCTTAAGCATCTGTACAGGCAAATTCCATCATACCACTGTACCATTCTCAGAAGGCACAAGTGCCACATTACAACCAAACCTTCTGCTCTTACCTGGCTTCCTCCATGCCTCACCCATGGAGGTATCAGACATAGCCTAGTGAGCAGAAGAAAGGGAATAGAGCAAGATGGGAAATAAAGATGTGAATCGACCTTCCCTTAAAACCAAGCTGGCAGAAAGGTGAAGCTTAAATTGAATGAGAGTTAGCATTTATAACATTCTTAGGCTAAAATGTACTTTCTAATGTCAAACTATCTAGAAAAACAAACATGCCTACTATTCACCCTGGGATAGCAAATGACAAATAGAGCAAACAAGTTTATAGGGGAAAAGGTTAAAAAAAATTAACATTATTTTCTGTTTCTGCTCTATATGATATAGCTTATGAAGAAACGAATAAGTGGGCCAGTGGGTGGTGTGGTGGTTAAGGTGCTAGATTCCCACATGGCTGACCACAGTTCTAGTCCTGGACTTGGTGGCTTGAAATCATGCCAGGTGCATGTACGAGCATGCCCAAGATCACAGGAAGGGAATGGAGAAGTTGTGGCATGGCTGTCCCCCAAGGGGTGATTTCTCACTTTCCCTTTTACTGTATGTCTCCCACTAGTGCATGTGCCCTATGGCAAAAATCTTAAAAAAAAAAAAAAAAGTGATATATTTCAGTGTAACAAATTACCCTGAAACTTAAAAGTTTAAAAATTATTTTAAAATGCATGTGTCAGGAATTCAGGACTTAGCTTCGTGGTTCTGGCTCATGAGGTGATTCTCTTCATGAAGTCATAATCAAGATGTTGGCTGAACTATTTACAATAGCCACGATACAGAAGCAGCCTCAATGTGCATCAGCAAATGAACAGATGAAGAGAACATGGTATATATACACAATGGAATACTGTTCAGCCATTAAAAGCATGAAATCTGGTCATTTGAGGCTAGGATGAGCCTGGAGGACATTATGTAAAATGAAATAAGCCAGTCACAGAAAGTGAAAATGCCACATGTTCTCCTTCATATATGGAAATTAGGGGGAAAAAATGACCTCATAGAAGTACAGAGATGTAGACTGACTACTGGACACTGGGAATGATTTCATAAGGGGGAGTAGAGGGATGTTGATTAACAAAAACAAAATTGCAAATAGATAGAAGGAGCAATGTCTAGTGTTAAAATATAGTAGGAGGAAAACTATATAACAAATGATTAAGATGAGGGGTATAATAATCATTAGTATTAATGATTAAATAATTTAATCATTGCACATTGTATTTATGTACTGAAAATCACACTGTAAATTTTTTTTTGGAGAGGTTTTTTTTGCTATAGGGCATGTGCGCTCGCCAGAAAGACAGAGACAGACAAAGAGATAGAAAGTGAGAAATCACCCCCCCAGGAGGGGATGGCCACACTGCAATCCCTTCTCCTCCATTCTCCTCTCGGGATCTTGGGCACGCACGCACACACACCCGGCGTGAGTTTAAGCCACTGGGTCCAGGACTTGAACTGCGTTTGACTACATGGGAGTTCAGCGACATAGCCATTACGCTAACTGCTGGTCCCCACACTGTAAAAATTTTATGCTAATAAAAAATAATTAAAAATATGTAGAGAAAATTTATATATATATTGGGCTGTCAGAAAAGTCATGACAGAGTTTTGCATTTTTGCCATGTGGGAGTCCAGTGCCTTAATCACTATACCTGCTGACCCCTATATTATTTATACTTATAAAACATTTATGAGTGATTCAGTATGTACCAAGCATTGTGCTACCTAGTTACTAAGGATAACAAAAGCAAGTTTACCCAGAAACCTTTAATAGTGACCTAATTGTTTCTTATAATGTATTTTTTATTTCTCAGCAAATTATTAGATAATTAGCACTGAAAGTCCAAAATTAAAAATACCTGACTTTGGAGAGCAGCATAAAAGTCTTCTGGGCAAATAAAAAGATACAAAAACAAAAACAAAAGACTGAGCAGGCATGGTATCCCTAAGACTGTAGTCTAATTTCTAATTTATACATACCCCATCTTTTTTATAAGGATTAAAGGCAAGTTAGAAGTATATATTAAAATGTAACAAAGTAAGGTAAAGTAAAAATAAAAGAGAGGGGCCAGATGGTGGCACAGCAGTAAAATGTGACACTCTGTAAGGCTGACTCACATGGGAAGGTCCCAGGTTCATGTCTGGGGACCTTCTCTGAACATGCTGAGCACTTGTGTCTGTGATGCAGGGCAGGCTGATGGAGTGGATAGATCATGGTGTCAAAACTCTGCTGGAATGCTGTCTCTTTGTCTATCCCTCACAGAAGAAATAAATAAACTTTAAAATTCAAAAAATAATAAACAAAAGAGAAACACTAACACAAAAGGAAAACAAGAATCGCCATGATAGCTTAAAATTTTGACTTCTGGTGGTCAAAATTTGACTAAGCTTTCAAGTAGACAACTCATGTAGGAAAACCTCATCAGTTATTCCATTCAATTCCCATAAAAAAAGAAAAAACTACTTTGAAGTACAACTATGCATTAAGCCAAGATTTTTTAATGGCATTATTATAATATGAGCTATAATGCTCAAATATATCCGTCAAAGAGACATAACGACAAGCTTCACATGGCTGTTTCTTAGAGTATCACTTCACAAAAGTTGATGGCATGACCCCTGTTACAGATTTTTTTTTCATGTTGTCAGTCAAAGTTAGAGAACTGAGCTAGATGCTAGATCTGACATCCCTGTGAAAACCAGCATGCTTAAGAACAAAAGCATGCCTGAATAGGTCACTCCTACACTTGAAGAGTGAGGAATACTTTACAGACAAGTAAGACATTATCCTTCGTCCATTGGAAAGCTTCTTTCCAATATACAGACACATAGGTACTTGAAACCCTGAATTATGACCTCAGACAGAATAACTGCACTAATTTTATACTGCAAAATTTCCAGGGTACACATTTCTAGGCACACTCAGGATTCAGCAAACTGAGATAGCAGTTTGGGGATTCATAGATAAATCTGCAGTATGTATACAAGAAGGTGAGCTTTAACAAACTGCATTACTGAGACCAGAAGGTGGCGTGGTGATTAAGGCGCTGGACACTCCCACATGGCTGACCAGGGTTCAAGTCCTGAATCTGGTGGCTTGCTTTCTCACTTCCTCTCTCTCTCACTCTCAACCTCTGTCTCTCTCTGGTCAAATTAAAAAAAAAAAAAAGAGTGAATAAATAAAAATAAAATAATTATTTTAAAAAACCAACCAAACAACAACAAAAACAAACAAACTGCATTACTATGATTAAGAATAAGAGTACAGGACCAGCAGATGGCGTAGTGGTTATTTTGCTGGACTCCCACATAGTTGACCATGGTTCAAGTCTCAGACCTGGTGGCTTAAAACTCATGCCAGATGTGTGTCTGTGTGTGCATCCCCAAAATCTCAGAAGAATGGAAGAGAAGGGATTGTGGCATGGCCATTCCCCCTGAGGGTTAATTTAATTTCTCGCTTTCTATCTCTCCGGTGAGGACACACACTCTATAGCACTATAGCAAAAAAAAAAAAAAAAAAAAAGAATAAGAGTATACTACGTTACCACCAATAGTCATGGATCTGGTCAAAGAAGGTTGTAATAAAGTTTCTTCATCATTAAATTGTTTCTTAAGTTCTTCTACAGATTCTAGACGGAGTTGGAGAAATTCTGCAGTTGCTACTGATGCTTCTTCTTTAATAGGATCTATCATTCTTTTCAAAAGTACTAAGTCATCCTTTTGCACTTTCAAACAGAGCTTCTCCATTTCTCGGATGTTGGAGCGGAGTTGCTATAAAAGAAAAGAAATCATTACTGCTAGCATCTCTTTAGTATAAAATAGCTTTTTTTCAGGTGTAATTTGTTATAATGGTTGTGAACGGAACTATTACACATATTCTCTACAACAGAAGGGGTGGTGCCATGTCCAGAGCAGCTGAAATGCAGGACCCTCAGAAATGCGAGAGAGATACAACACACAAGACAAGCAGTGACCTTTATCAGGGAGGTCAGGGCGCTCAGTCTCAGAGGAGTGCAGGCCAGACTGACTGATTCTCTGAATTTATTGAGGAAGAAAGTGCCAGAGAGGCAGTAAGCATTTGCTAGTCCTTGCAGCTGCTGAAAGCAGCAAGACAGTGAAACATCCTCAGGGAACAGGTGGAACTCTTGCTCCAGTGGATGGGATTACGTGTTCCTGTTTTCAGGACAGAGTGAGCACGGTGTTCTGTGTTTTCTCACTCTGACAGTAACCATCTCAAGGTCCAATCATCCTGTAACAGTGTGGCATAATACTTTCTATTTTTCCATGTCTCTAATAAGCCAAATTCTGCATCTTTAGAACCCAAATTTCTAATTTATGTAGAATTTTTTTCTTCATTAATGTGATTATTACAAAAGTAACAAATGTTATTCATAATAAATTAAACACTACAAAAACATATCAAGAAAAAACAAGGGCCAACCCTTGGCAATGGTGGGTGAAGCAGTTGGATCCCACATGTCCAACTGTGTAGTTTAAGTCCTGGACCCAGTGACTTGAAAAACATGCCAAGTACATATGCCCAAAATCCTTAAAAGAAGGAAAGATGGATGGAAGAAAAGAAACTGCAGGGTGACCATTCTCCACAAGGGAAGGTCAGGGTGCTTTCTCTTCTTTCTTTCTCCAGTGAATGTGCACACCCTCTAGCAAAAAAATTTTAACTAAGGAAAATTATTTTCTCACTTCACCAATCCCACCTTCTCTCTCTCTCACTCCCCCCCCCCTTTTTTTTGTTATAGGGTATGTGCCTTTGCCAGAGGGAAACAGAGAGAGTGAGAGGGAATGTGAGAAATCACCCCATGGGGGGAGATGGCCATGCCACAATTCCTTCTCTTCCATACTCCAAGGACTTTGGGCATGTGCACCCACAATCCTGGCATGTTTTCTAAGCCACCGGGTCTGGGACTTGAAACATGCAGTCAGCCATGTGAGATTTAGCTATAGTAAACCACCACACAACTGGCTGGCCCTGAATTTTATCAAATTTAAAGAGATTATATGATATTATAGCAAAAATTATACTGTGATAACACTTCATAAAAGAATCCAATATGGTTGTGTAAAGGTGTGCTATGATAAATTTGGAATTTCAAGATTTATTTTAAAATGGGGAAATAAAAAGAATGAAAAGAAAGACACGTGACCAAGGATGAATGCAAAAGAGTAGTGTGAAATGAGGAGAATCATCTAAGAGCCCAGAATGAGCGGAGGCTGGTGAAAAATGTTAAGAACAATAAAAAGGATTAAAAAAAATAATGTAGAACAAGAACAAGAAGGTTTGGGCGTACAGCTTGGGGCAGATGGTATAATGTTAACAGATGATACAAGGAAAGCAGAATTACTTAGCTACTATTTTGTTTTTGATTTTGTATTAAGGAGAAATATTTAAAATTGAAAGTGGCATAAAAAACACACTCAAAGGATATTTGAAATCTATTTTCTGTAATATTTAAATAGGCATCATGAAGGAAGGGAGATGTGAGCTATCTCTAAAAAATAATATTGAGAAAACAGCCTACAGAATAGAAAGAATAGATTGGGAAAAGACACATGTAGAGTAGAAGCCTTCTAAATAGTATATTGTATCGATTTTAGGACACAATATCTTTTTCACATTTTAACATCTCTGAAATTGGAATGTATCTTAACTAGCAGCTTTTCTTTCTTAGAGGTAAATACAATAATGTGTCTTATTTTTTATGGCGTCTATTCAAATTATTCCCTTAGGTTCTACAGAACCTATGCCAATCAGAGTAGAGATCAAGAATCCTAAATTATAATTAGCTCTTAAAAATTATAAGACAAAATTAAAGTAATTCATTTATTTGAAGTTCACAATAACCTAAACAATTCATATTCTTTTTTTTATTATTATTTTTTTTTTGAGAGGTTTTTGCTATAGGGAGCATGTGCTTGCCAGAAAGACAGAGACAGACAGAGAGACAGAAAGTGAGAAGTCACCCTCCCAGGGGGGATGGCTATGCCACAATCTCTTTCTCCTCCATTCTCTCAGGATCTTGAGCACGCACACGGACCTGGCGTAAATTTAAGCCACTGGGTCTGGGACTCGAACTGCAGTCGACTACATGGGGGTCCAGCGACATAGCCATTATGCCAACTAATGGTCCCAACAATTCATATTCTAATAGCATTCATTTTGGACTTGACTCTTCTATCTTCTCGATTCACTACCTGGTTTTGTTTCTTCTAATCTTTTTTCTACTAATTTTTGTCAACCATACTTGCTTTTCTATTGTCCTCCTCACTCCTTCTCTTTTCTACTGCGTCTCCTTTTTAAAATCCCACTTTGTTTAAAAAAGAAAAAAGAAAAAAGTAGATTCTTATTTCTCCTGGTTAAATCATAAAAGTCACATTTCACTTGCACAAATTCCATGGCTCACTTTATTTCTGTTAATCTGTGTGACTTAAGGAACTGGGATAGACTCTCTGCAGATCAGTATCTTTCCAAATGTGTTCCAAAATCTACTGAATCAAAATTTCCAAGGTGAGTCCCATAAATTTATATTCTCAACAACTTCCGTATCATCAGGTTTCTAGAAAAGTCATGTTAATATTTTTAAGTCAACATTATATAGCAGTAACAATTTCCCACTCTTACACTTGGTTTCAAATCTTTCTTAATGCTAATATTTTCTTATCCTAGAGAAGAAAATGTTCAATTATACTTGCAGCTTCAAAATATAACGGTAGAGGGACTTCCACTTCTGTCCTAGGTGAACAAAGTTTGCAGAATAGAGTACTGAGGGTAAGAGAGCCACAGAGAGAACCCTGGAGATAGGCAGAGTGATTTTCTTTTTTTTAATATATCAGTATTTGAGATCACTGGGAATTTGTAAGCAACTGATTAGAATATGTATGTAAGTATGGACAATTTCCGAGGCTGGGGAAAGAACCGTTTGAAAAGGTTAGAAGAAATAGTGCCCAGCACTCATTCAAAGGTAGAAACAGTACCTGTTCCCACCAGCTAACCTGGAAAAAAACTCATTGGACACTTGGGAAGGGTACTCAGAAAGGTTGTGCCTCAATAATGAGAAGCAATTTAACCACAGACTAAGTATCACTCCACTTAAGCCTAATTAATGAATCATAAAAGTAACACCCAAAAGGATCAATCTGTTTCAAGTAACTTAACTACTTTCCAAAACAATGCTCAAAAAGATTTATAGGATATAAAATATCCAGCACCCAGCAAGGTAAGGATGCCCAAGCCAAGATCAAAGGCATACAAAGAAACATGAGACCCATAGTGAGATTACTCAGTGAATCAAAACTGACCTAGAATTGACACAGATATTGTATATAGTAGAAAAGGATAATAAAAATTATAATTTTATCTCCTACATTAAAAAGTTAAGTAGAGACATGGAAGATATAAATAAATCCATGGGCCAACTTCTTGGCACAGGAGTAATCCTTTGCTCAAGAGAACCAGGATCCTACAAGACCACCTCAATGCAAAGCCTCGGCCTGGCAGCCAGAAACTGTCTAGGCATGCATCTGAGTGTCCAACATTATACATCATACATGCTCATTTCTGTCTCTCCTCTGTCTTTTTCTCACTCTCATGTGTACATGCATGGGCTTTATCATACATTAATTTTGTTTTTATTTGCCAGAAGGCACATGTACTTGCCAGAGAGAAAGGCAGAAACACAGAGAGAGAGAAAGAAGGGAAATATTTATGCCACAATTCCTTTTCCTCCATCTCTCATTTCGGGGTCTTGGGTGACCAGCATGTTCAAGAGAAAAACATTTTTTTTTTTTGAGAGGTTTTTCACTATAGGACACGTGCACTCGCCAGACAGACAGAGACAGAGAGACAGAAAGTGAGAAGTCACCCCCCAGAGGGGATGGCCATACCGCAATCCCTTCTCCTCCATTCTCTCGGGATCTTGGGCACGCACGCACACGTGCCCGGTGTGGGTTTTAAGCCACCGGGTCCAGGACGCGAACCGTGGTCGACTACGTGGGAGTCTAGCGACATAGCCATTACGCTAACTGCTGTTTCCCTCCAAGAGAAAAACATTTTTTAAAAAGATCCAAATCAAGGGACCAGCAGTTAGCGTAATGGCTATGTCGCTAGACTCCCACGGAGGCGACCACGGTTCGCGTCCTGGACCCGGTGGCTTAAAACCCACACCGGGCACGTGTGCGTGCGTGCCCAAGATCCCGAGAGAATGGAGGAGAAGGGATTGCGGCGTGGCCATCCCCCCAGGGGGTGATTTCTCACTTTCTGTCTCTCTGTCTCTGTCTGTCTGTCTGGTGAGTGCACGCTCCCTATATCAAAAACCTCTAGGGAAAAAAAAAAAAGATCCAAATCAAAATTTTACAGGTGAAAACTACAATATGTGAGATGAAAAATATACTGAATAGATTAATGGCAGATTAGGCACTGCTGCTGCTAAGACTAGTGAACATGAAGGCATAGCAATAGAAACTATCGAAAACAGGAAAAAAGGAAAAATAATTTAAAAAATACTAAAAATGGTACCAGTGAGCTATGGCATAATTTTTTAAAGAATTATTTTATTTAACTTTATTATTGTTATTTGAATATTTCCAGAGAGACACACACAGAGAGAGGGTAAGTGAGAAGGCAAGCCTCCAGGTCCAGGACTTGAACATAGTTGGCCATGTGGGAGTCCAGCGCCCTTAACCACCATGCCACCAGCCAGCCCCATTATAACATAATTGTAAACTGTCTGTAATCCCCGTGATTTGGGAGGGTGAAACAAGAGGATCATGAGCTCAAGGCTGACCTGGTCAATGTAGTGGGACTGTGTCTGAAAGAGACAGGAGGGGTAGCACATGCCTGTAGTCCCAACTGGGAGACTGAGGCTGGAGAACTGCAACATGGAGACCTTAGCTTTAAAACAAAAGAAAGAAAGAAAGAAAGAAAGAGGAGAAAGAAAGATATTATGGCAAAAAAAAAAAAAAATTAGGGTTTTTATCATAGGGTACGTGTGCTCAACAGATAGAAACAGAGACAGTGAAAGGGAAAATAAGAAAGCACTCCTCACAAGGGATGGCCACACTGCAATCCCTTCTCCTTCATTTTTCTCTTGGGATCTTGGGCATGCATGCACATGAGTCTGGTGTGATTTTTATGCCACCAGTTCTGGGACTCAAACTAGGGTCGGCCATGTGGAAATTCAGCAATGTAACTGCTATGCCATCTGCTGGTCGCAGCAAAATATTATATTAAGATTTGACAAAGTTGGGTGTTCAGTACATAATGTTTGTTATTTTTATTATTTTCTACATTGTTTTATGTTTGGAGTATGTGTATGCATGTGTGCATGCGTGTGTGTGTGTGTGTGTGTGTAATTTTTCAATAAGCTCCTTCAATGTTACAGTCAACATCAGAGTAGTTTCTCATATCTCTGTCAAGCTTGTGAGTTCTGAAATCACTTACTAGGGCCATTAAGAAAAAAAGTAAAAATTTAACATATTAGGCCCCTAATACTTTGTACAAAATGGTCTATACATGTGTGTATCTGCATTTACCTAAAAAGTAAACCCATAGTATCCTGATTATCATACTATACATCTACCTGGCATTCTTGATTCCATCTTTGTCTCCTTAGAATCTATCCTTTCCATAGTCAAGTGATCTTTTAAAGTCCTATCAGCTCATTATCTGCTTAAAACCTTCCAAAAGTTTTCTACTCAACTCTGAGTAACCACATTCTACAAGGCCATTCATGATCTGACCCAGCTGAGCTCTCTGAATTTGTATCATAAATTCTCCTTGCTCACACCACCCACACAACAGCATCCTCTCACCTTAGAGTCTTCACAAAAGATGACTCTGCCTGGAAATGCTCTATCCCCATAGTTTGTGCCTTCACTTCCTCTAGGTCTTTGCTCAATTGTTATCAGAATCCTCTCACAACCACCATTGACATAGAAGAATACTCAACCTTCAACGATTCTTTATTCTCTTTAATCTGCTTTATTTCCTTCACGACACTTAAGACTAAGACTATTATATATTTATTTCCTTCATGACACTTAAGACCATTATGTATTTATTTACTATAAAAAAATTTTGTTTTGGGGATAGCCCCATAACCTAGAGGATAAGAGGGCCAAATCCTACATTGTCAACTGTGGTTCAAATCCTGGCCCTAGCAGCTTGGGCTACCTCTCAATTATGTGTGCATGTGTGCCTCAAATCCTGACAGGATGGAGATAGGAAGAAGTGATTGCAGCTTGATCATACTCCACTAGGAGTAGGCTTTCTCCCTCTCCCTCTCTCTCTTTCTCTGACAAGCACATTCACCCTCTGGCTCCCCCCCCCCAAAAAAAAAGGAAAAAAAAAGGAAAAATCTGTTTCTGCTTTCTCCATTTGCAGCTCCCAAAACACAAGTTCTATGAGAACAAGAATTTCCTTCTGTTATTTTTTCTCACACCTATAAACCCAGTATCTAGAACATATAAACGATCAAATACTTCTGCTTTTCTAATAATCAGACCAGGAAGGCAAAGGTTATGCCAATGTCTGAAAAATCATAAAAAATGTATACAGGTTAGTTCAATGAATCTGTAAGAGGTGAGGTAAACTTAAAAAAAGAAAATATAGCAACTCAGTATTTAACAAGCTTTGTTGTATATAAGTAGGTAAACTGTTATAAACTATCGTAAACTATGGTCAGACTTTCAGTAAAATAAAGATGATTTCTTTCTTCTGTTTTATAAGTTAATTTATAACTCATCATGGCTTTTTTTCTTCTTTCAGAAATATTTTAACGTTTCTGTCTAAAGAGTAAAAGATATATTCAAATATATACTTCTGTATACTGATCATAATTATAAAAAGCAATTATTCTAAGTTAATTGAAAATTCTGAAAAAGTGGCTAATTATGTATTTAATGATTAAAAGAGTGGCTATGCATATATTTGCTTTTGTTAAATATTGATTTAAGGATTCCTAATGTGTTTTTATAACATGTAATTTTGAGAGCAAATTATGTACATCAGAAAACATTTGGTATCATAATAATTAATCTGATTTCCTTACAAATACAGAGCACAAGTCCACTGGTAAACATTTAAATAACTTAAAGTAAACACATTCTAGATATCATAAAATTCATTATTAAAGGCTTTAGGGTCATAACTATTTAATTAAAATAAATCTGAAGTGTTCTTTATTTTCATTACCTTTACAACACTAAGGTATTGTGGGTAGTGTGATGACTTCACACTTATTTCAACATCAAAAGGCACCAAAAAGAATATATTGGATCACCAGAAAAGTGATGATGCATTTTTGCATAGAAAAATACTTCATGACTTTTCTGACAATCTAATATATACTGTATACCTTAAACAATATTAACTAAACCAACAAAAAGATTAAAAATCAAAGCAGAAAATGGTCTCTATTATTTATTCAATAAATATCTAATAAGCACCTAGTATATAGTGGTAAGTGCAGTGTTCCCTATTTACCTGGGTTAATATTAAAAATATTTACAACTTAAAAAGAAAACACTGGGACCAGCAGGAGGCATTGTGGTTAAGGCACTGGGTCCCACATAGCCACTCCACAGTTTGAATCCCAGACCTAGGGGTTTGAAAAACATACTGAGTACGTGTGTGTATGTGTGTGTGCCCAGAATCCCGAGAGGAGAATGGAGGAAATGGGATTGCAGTGTGGCCATCTCTTCAGGGAGTGATTTCTCACTTTCTCTCTGTGTCTCTTGTCTCTCTCCAGTGAGCACACACGCCCTATGGCAAAAATCTAAAAAGAAAGAAAGAAAAAAGATGTCATGAAGATAAAATTAATTTTTAAATTTTCATCTAGGTATGTTTCTTCAAGGCAGAAAGTTTTCAGAATATTCTATTATCAACTAGCATTGCTGTAATATTATTATAGTTTAAATATTTGGGGAGAAGAACAAGGGAGACTGAGGGGTTTTTTGTTGTTGTTGTTTTGTTTTGTTTTTTAAGAGGTTTTTGCTGTAGGATGCGTGTGCTTGCCAGAAAGACAGAGAGATAGAAAGCAAGAAATCACCCCCGAAGGGGGATGGCCATGCCACAATCCCTTCTCCTCCATTCTCCTCTTGGGATCTTGGGCACATATGCACACATGCCCAGTGTGAGTTTAAGCCACCGGGTCTGGGACTCAAACCATGGTCTACTACATGGGAGTTCAGTGACATAGCCATTACGCTAACTGCTGGTCCTAAGAGACTGAGCTTTTAAAAAGATACATTTTGGGGGTCAAAATGTGATGTGGTAGTTAAGGCGTTGGACTTCCATATGGCCCACCACTGTTCAAGTCCCAGATCTGATGGCTTGCTTTCTTACTTTCCCTCTCTCTGCTCAAATTAAAAAATAACAACAATAAATAAGATAAAATAAGTAATTTTATATATATAATATATATATATACACACACATACATATACACCTTATATATATAGATATAGTATTTTTATATGACAAAAGTAGAGAAAACTAATGCAATTACAATGTGATTTAAATTTAGCAAACAAAATATTAGCCCAGCTTCTGTGGCATGGTCTGTGTCATACTGGACTGTGGAACTGGAAGCCACATGCCAACATCCTGCCCTATGCATATGCCCAGGATCCTGGAGTGATGGAGGGCTGAACTGGAGGTATAGGATTGTATTCAGAAAATTATAAAGATAAACAAACATTAAATATGATGATGTAAACAAATTAAAGAATATCCCATATTCATAAATAGGAAAATCAGATTATTATAAAGATGTCAATTTTCTCTTAAGTAGATCTATATAGTAGCCCCCTCTTTCTGTAAAGATACATTCCAAGACCCCCAACTGGATGACTAAAACTATATTTACTATGTTTTTTCCTATACATAAATATTGATGACAAAGTTTAATTTGTAATTTAGACATAGCAAGAAATAGTAACTAATACTAAAATAGAACAATTATAACAATATTCTGTACCAAAAGTTGTCATCTTTCTTTTTCAGAATATCTTATTGTTGCCTAGCTCTATGCTACAGTAGTAATTAGCTTCTCAAGAGAAGCCAGATTCCATATGGTGACTGCAGTTCAAATCCCTGGCCTGGAGACCAGCAGGTGGCGTAATGGCTATGTTGCTGGACTCCCACATAGTCGACCACGGTTCGAGTTTTGAACCCGGTGGCTTAAACTCACGCCGGGCACTTGCGCGTGCGTGCCCAAGATCCCAAGAGGAGAATGGAGGAGAAGGGATTGTGGCGTGGCCATCCCCCCTGGGGGGTGATTTCTCGCTTTCTATCTCTCTGTCTCTCTCTGTCTCTCTGGCGAGTGCACACCCCCTATAGCAAAAACCTCTCAAAAAAAAAAAAAAAAAAAAGCAAATCCTTGGCCTGGTCAGCCTGAAACATACTGGGCACATACATAAATACCCAAGATCCTATGGGTTGGAGAATTGGAGGAGGGAGAATCATGGTGTGACCAGACTCTATGGAGGGAGCTCTTTTCTCTCTTTTTTCCCCCACTTAAGTGTATGTGCACATAATCTATTATGAATTTTAAAAAAATTTTAAATATATTTATTTTAAAAAATATCTGTCTTATTTTACTGTACTCAACTCACCTATTTTTAGACCACGTTGAGTTTAAGTAATTGAAACCATGAAAGGTGAAACCACAGATAAGAGGAGACTACTGTAAATGCACTGCAATTCCTAACTTCCCAACAAGATTACATATGGACTTTGAAAACCTGATTCCAAATTTTATATGTAAGACTAAAGAGTCAGGTAGTGTCAAAATACTGTTGAAAAGAAAGAATGACATGAAAGTATCTATACTCCTAGATATTAAACTTCATCTTAAAACTGTCATAGTTAAGATAATGTGACACTTGGTGCAGAAACAGACCAACTAAAGGCACCATAAGATGGCGTAACAGAACAGTTATGTCACTAGATTCCCATGTAGCCAATCCTGGTTCAAATCCTAGACCCAGTGGGTTAAAACACATGCCAGGCACATGTGCATGCGTGCCCAAAATCCAGGGAGGAAAATGGAGGAGAAGGGATTGCAGCATGGCCATCCCCCCCTGGGGGAGGTGGAGACACCAGCAGAATAGAATAGAAAGATCTGAGGCAGATATAAGCATATATAGAATTGTAAATTTTTATTTATTTATTTATTTATTTTTACAGGGAAAGATTTTTGCTATAGCGCATGTGCTTCAGAGAGACAGTAAGCAAGAAATCACCACCCAGGAGAATGGCCACACCACAATCCTTTCTCCTCCATTCTTCTCTTGGGATTTTGGGCACACACACACACACATGCCCGGTGTGAGTTTTAAGCCACTGGGTCCAGAACTCGAACCATGGTTAACTATGTGGAAGTCCAGTGATATAACTATTACACTGTCTTTTTTTTTAATAGACCACAGATTAGTTTATTTTTAACACCCATCATGCCATAAATTCATAGGGAATAGGTTCCAGTAGCTCGGGCTCCTTTCCATTGTTTCTCACAAAGTGTGCTTCTCTGAGTGGAGCAGGCTGGCGCTTTAGTTGAACCCAGGTACCTTTCTCTTTGGCTTCTTTCTTTTTCTGGTCATTTTCCTTCACATGTTTTAGGAAGCTATCTCTGCTCTTAGAATGTTTAATATGCTCAATACACACATTGATTCTCTTGGCAAGAATCTTGCCCTTAACTTGTTTGTTCACAACAATGCCAACAGCATGCTGGGTAACATTGTACTCTTCCAGTTTTGCCATGGTAACATTTGTGGGGCATTCCTTTTTGAACAGTACCCATTCCCTTAATGTCTACAATATCACCTTTCTTGTAGATTCGCATAAATGCCGCCAAAGGAACCACTTCATGTCTTCTAAAAGGCCTAGAGAACATATATTGGGTGCCTCTCCTCTTTTCCTTTGTGTTCGTCATTTTGGTTAATTACTGGAAGATGGCGGTTCCAGCCAAAAGGACCATTACACTGTCTTCTGGTTCTGGAATTGTAAAATATTTTAGGACTAGCACTAAAGAAATCAGTTAATGGTGAGAAAATTAGTTTCCCAGTTGGAGTAAAATACAATTTCATTCATTCCTACCTTATACCACCAACTCCAGATGGATTAATGACTTGGATGTTAAAAGAAAACATTTAAAACATTTAATGGAAAATACCTTCTTGATCTTATGAAAGAGAGGTTTCCTTGACTAAGACAACAAAAGCATGAACCAAAAAAGAAAAGGTTGACAAGTTAGACTACTTTAAATTAAGAACTTTTTATCAAAAGACAACCTAATAAAAATGAAAAGATAATTTTTACTATCTAAATCTAAAACATATAATAAAATTATATTAATTATTCATAAAATTGTCCAACAATAACTTTTACACAAAATAGCAAAGATCAAACCTATACACAAAATCCAGGGCATGACATGAATAAAACTAAGCAAATATCTACTTCCAGCAACAGTTTCGATCTCATTATTTTTATGGCACACATAAATCTTTCATGCCAGATGGAGGTCAATAATGTAAATATATACATTTTTAAAAATTGGTAAACACTTTAACTATAGCCAATGTCTCAAGTAAATGATCTGATTTTTAATAATATATTAAACAGTGAAGATGGTAAGAAATCCAACCCATAATAATTTCATTAACATTAAATGACAAGAATTATTCAATAAATACTGAATCTTGTGGGGCACCAGGTGCTGTGGAATATACAAATAGCAGAGACAGTTTTTGCTCTGTAGGGTTACAATCTAATTAGCAGTAAAATGCAGATATAGAAAGATAAGTCAAATTTCATTGAAATCTCAAATCAATCTGTGTTCCTCCAGCTCCACTATTTCTAAGCTACTAAGATCTATTTCCTGAACTTCTGTGGCCTTTCCTAATATCGCTTGCATTCATTTCGTTCTATTACCATCTATTCACTATATTGTAGCTACAATAATCTTCTTGAAATTCAAGAGGGTCACTGATGCATTCTCTAGAGAAACTGACTCTAGACTCAGAAACAGCAGGTACTTGACTAAAAATAGGGATTTGTGTGCAAACCTATACTGAAAAATTAAATCCCAGCAGACTTCACCTAACCTGCCCCTGTAACTCTGTAAGTTAAGCAACTTCCTGCCCTTGGGGTAGTGTGAGGATTCTTTAGAAAACTAAATCAGAATATCCTTTGGATATTGATATTTGGAGGTTACTCCAAGAGAAATGCCAGCTTGCCAAAGCACCATTAAATGATGTTCACCGGGAGAAAAGCAGTAAGCTTTTTAGTGTCTCATAAAAATAGAAGCTATTACAACCAAAGACAAAATGCTATGAAAAGAAAGAAAGAGAACATGAAAAAGCTCCTGAACATTAAATACCATAATACCAGAAGTAAAGAATTCAATAGAAAGAGTGGAAGAGAAAGCTGAGGGCCAGCCCAGTAATTAAGGGAGCTGGGTCCTAGATGGCTGACCATGATTTTGCAGGATGTGTGCACCCCATCTGGACATGATTTCTTCCTCTCTCTCTCCCTCTCTCTCTCTTTGACTACCACACATGTACTTTTTAAGATTATTTATTTAATTTTATTTCTTCTTCTTCAGTTTGACCAGAGACCGAGAGAGAGAGAGACAAAGCAAGCCACCAGGTCCAGGCCTCAAACCTCAGTTAGCCATGTGGGAATACAACACTTCAACCACCACACCACCTGCCAACTCCTCAAAACGTATCTTTTAAAAGCCAATAACTAGTAAGAAATATTTGCAATACATATTATAAAGAGAAGATCAACAACTTTCATATTATAAGAAGCTCTTACAAAAGTCATCAACATAAAATAATGGGAGGCATGAACAGGAAATTAACAAAAGAAATATTACTGCCCAAGGCACACATAAAAAAACTTTCACCCTTCAAAGCAGTTAAAAACAATCCAACTTAAGGCCAACAAGTGGTGTGGTGGTTAAGGCAGTAGGTTATCACACGACCAACTGCAGTCTGAGTTCTGGACCTGGCGGCTTGAGAATCACACTGGGCAAATATGTGTGCATGTCCAAAATCCCAAGAGAATAGAGGAGAAGCATGACCATCATCCCAGGGGAAGGTTTCTCACTTTCCCTCCTCTCTCTGTCTCTCTGTCACTCTCTGAAGAACTCACACACCTATGGCAAAAACCTAAAAAAAAAAAAGAGTAGCATTATTTTAACCTACCAATTAGAAAAAGTTGGAGAAATGGATAATATCAATATTGTAAGGTTTTTAGAAAATGCATCGATATCAAGAGTGTAAATTGATTTATCATTTTGAAGAAAAGTTTAATAATATGAAACCGAACTTTAAATACACGCATGACATGTGATTCAGCAATTCCTGGTACAAATTGACCTTTAAGGAAGCAGTAACAAAATATAAAAGCATCAAGTTACAAAGGTATTATTTTGGCAAAATTTTCTCAGCACTCTTCTTCATATTGATTTATCAGAAACAATATAGAAACCTTACCTGAACTGTACGTCCTGCATTGATATGCTCTTCATGTAGCTTGTCCCATATTCTGCACCTTTGATACTACACAAAAGAAAATGGGAAAGGTACTGAAATTTTCAACACAAAAGATCATTTCTAGTTACCACAAAAATCCCTTCGCCTACCCTATTTTAACACACCAGCTAAAGAAGATAGCGATTTAGCAGTTGTAGTTAACTTTCCAAAGACCATACAAATAGAAAGAGTATTACATATAAAATTACAAAAATGGTAAAACACACAAAAATCACCAGATACAGGTTACTTCATTTTATTGGGAAAAGAAACTATGTATTTATTTCTATATTACACTTTCTGGAGATTAAAAAAAAATTAAAGCATAAGGGACCAGCAGATAGCGTAATGGCTATGTCGCTGAACTCCCATGTAGTCGACTGCAGTTCAAGTCCCGGACCCAGTGGCTTAAACTCACGCTGGGTGCATGTGTGTGCATGCCCAAAATCCCAAGAGGAAAATGGAGGAGAAGGGATTGTGGTGTGGCCATCCCCCCTGAGGGGTGATTTCTCGCTTTCTATCTCTCTGTCTGTCTCTGTCTTTCTGGCGAGCGCATGTGCTCTATAGCAGAAATCTCTCCAAAAAAATTAAAAATTAAAGCATAAGAATATAGGACCAGGCTCAGAGTCTAGTGGTTAAGGGAACTCAAACCCCAGCACAGCAGCTTAAAAAACAAAACAAAACAAAACAAAACAAAAAAACACTGGGCATGTGTGCATGTGTGCTTTCTCCCTTTTCCTCCCTGTTTCTCTCTCCGAGGAGAGCATGCACCCTCAGACAACTGAAAAAGAAGAAGGATATAAAAGAATGTGAAAAATTGTTTAACATCATTCATAAGATATTCTTACTACATACAAGAGGAATATTTACTATTTGACAGTGATAATGTTCAGCATTGAAAAGTAATACCTGAATGGGAACCAGCAGTTAGCGTAATGGCTATGTCGCTGGACTCCCACGTAGTCGACTGCGGTTCGTGTCCCGGACCCGGTGGCTTAAAACTCACGCCGGGCGCGTGTGCGTGCATGCCCAAGATCCCGAGAGGAGAATGGAGGAGAAGGGATTGCGGTGTGACCATCCCCCCTGGGGGGTGATTTCTCGCTTTCTGTCTCTATGTCTCTCTCTGTCTGGCGAGCGCACGCGCCCTACAGTGAAAATCTCTCCAAAAAAAAAAAAAGTAATACCTGAATTTAAAAAGTAACATTGATACTGCATACTAAACAATAAACAAAAGTGAGACTGGCCATTTAATATATATCTTTCAGTTTTTCCCAAAGCAAGGTTAAGCTTTCAGACTGTCATCTAAGAAACTTAATGAACATAATGGAAATTTTTTCATTTGATAGGAACTATACAAAAATATGATAACAATAGAAGTGTATTTATGTAAAAATCAACACAAATAGCACATATTTTTTATTGAAATTAAAAGTCCAAGTAATTAAAATGTTAACAGATGTAAATAAAAATATTAAACACATTTTTAAAATATGTCATAACAAAAAATCAATCTAGAAATAATTTGAAAGGACATAAATATGAAAATTGCCTATATCCGCATGGAAGAAAAAATAGATTATAAGAGGAAAGCATTGAAAAAAATTTCTAGGGCATTTTTCTGTTTTTGTTTATTTTTATTTTTTTTAGAGGTTTTTGCTATAGGGCGCATGCGCTCGCCAGTCAGACAGAGAGAGACAGAGAGACAGAAAGCGAGAAATCACCCCCCAGGGGGGATGGCCACGCCGCAATCCCTTCTCTTCCATTCTCCTCTCGGGATCTTGGGCACACACGCACACATGCCCGGCATGAGTTTAAGCCACCGGGTCCAGGATGCGAACCGTGGTCGACTACATGGGAGCCCAGCGACATAGCCATTATGCTAACTACTGGTCCCATTTTTCTGGGTTGTTTTTTTTTCCCTAAGGCATTTTTATAGTCTATGTTTTACATATTTTTAAAAGTTGGTAGTGAATGATGCAGCAAAAACTCTTGATAGTCCTAAAATGTTTACATCTAAGAACCAAATATTAACTATTAAGCTTTAAACTAACTTTATTGAAAATGTATTTACAAAATATAAATCTAAAACTACTGCCATTATAAGAAAATTTGAATTAATACCATCAGATCCAGTATGAATGCTTTAGATAACATTTTAATATTAATAAAAAGTTTGAGAATTAAAGCCAAAGATACAAGTTTGAAAATAAACTACTTTTAAATTTATTAATTAATACTAACCTGTCTTGATAGTTTAAGAAAAATTTGTTAAAAAAACAGAGTTGAAAATTTGTGGAGACCAAAGCTGCTAGAACTCATGAGGCAGAATATCAGAAAGGAAAGAGCTGAATAACAAGGAGAGATTGCGGTGAGAGGAGAAGACTACACTGGGAGAGAACACCAGGCATCTGCAGGGTTTTCCTTGTGTCCTCAGCACATGCATGTGAAGAAACTGCCTGAAGTCTGAAAAAGAACCACTGAACAGGAACAGGTGCAATAATCCCTAAAGATTACACAGGCCAGAAAAGGTTTATATGACCATAAGCAGAATGAAGTGGAAAGGGGCCAGCAGGTGGTATGGTGATGAAAGTACTGGATTCCCACATGGCACACCATGGTTCAAGTTCCAGACCTGGTGGCTTGCTTTCTTACTTTCTCCTCCCTTTCTCTCTCTCCCTCTCTCTCTCTCTGTCTCTCTCTGGTGAGCATGCGTGCCCTATAGCAAATTTTAAAATAATAGTAATAAATAAAATTTCAAAATGATTCTTTAAGGGACAAGCAGATGGTGTAATGCTTACATCACTGGACTCCAAAGTAGTCAACTAAGGTTTGAGTCCTGGACCTGGAGGCTTAAAACTCATGTGTGTATCGGTGCCCAAAATCCCAAGAGAATGGAGGAGAAGAGATTGAGGTATGGCAATCCCTCCTGGAGGGTGATTTCTTGCTTTCTGTCTCGCTGGCGAGCACATGCATCCTATAGCAAAAATTTCTCTCTCTAAAAAAAATTAAAAAATAAAAAATAAAAGATATTTTTTAAAAAATGAAGTGGAAAAACTTTAAATACACTGGATATCAGGTAGAAATCTCCAAAGTTTTGCCCATGTGGGTAACAATTGCTCCTGCTATGGTCCTGCACAGAAAAACTTACAAAAGCTCCTCAGAAGAGTAAAATCATTCCCAAGTAACCTCACTGTTTTGGAATAAAGCTTGAAAAAAGTATTTAAATTTCACAATGTCTAGCATCCAATAAAGAATTACCATATATGCAAAAAAGAAGAAAAGTATGATCTGAAATGAAAAAAAAAAATCAACAGAAACAGACCAGATATGACAGGAATGACAAAACTGATAGACAAGGATATTAAAAACAGTTATTATGATATATACCATGTAATCAAGAAAGTAGAAGAAAACATGAGCCTACTAAAATGATAAATAAAAGATGTTTTAAAATATTGAATTCCAAGAGTTAAAGAACAATATCTAAAATTAAAATGTATTAAATAGAATTAATAGTAGATAAGACTATGCAGGAAAAAAAATATTAACAAATTTAGAGACATGGTAATAGAAAGTATCAAAAATAAAGCACAGAGAAAAAAGATTAAAAATAGAGTATCAATGAACCATACACCAAAATTAAAACAACATAATAGATTCTGTGAGAAGACAAAAATGAAATTTGAAAATATTAATGACAAATTCTTCCAAATTTGATAAAAACTATAAACCTGCAAATCAAAAAAAAAAAAAAAACAAGAAAAATACTGATGTATATTATAGTAATATTATTTAAAATAAGTGATAAAGAAAGAAAGCTTAGAGCCAGGATTTTAATAAACACATGAATGCAGAGGAACAAACATAAGAATGACAGAATACTTTGCAAACCAGGAGACAGTTGAACAACACACTGAAAGAATCGGAAAACAATTTAAAAAACTCAACCTAGAATTCTATATTCAGAGAAAAAATATATTTTTAAAGCAAAATTAAAATATATTTTTTTCCAAGCATAAAATAGCTGATAGCATTCATCACCAGCAGAGAAGTGCACTACAAGAAATGTACTTCAGGGTGATGGAAAAAATGTTGCATAGAACACAAACCTAGCTCTATGAAAAAGGGTAAAGAATACTGAAAATAGTAAATATTAAACATTTTTATTTTTATTTTCAAAATCTCTTTAAAATATAACACTATTAAAAATAAAAATAACAGGGACCAGCAGTTGGCATAATGGCTATGTTGCTGGACTCCCACGTAGTCAACCACAGTTCAAATCCCAGACCCGGTGGCTGAAACTCACTCCGGGCACATGTGTGCGCATGCCCAAGGCCGCAAGAGGAGAATGGAGAAGTGGTTGCAGTGTGGCCATCCCCCCTGGGAGGTAATTTCTTGCTTTCTGTTTCTCTGTCTCTCTCTGTCTGGCGAGCACACGCACCCTATAGCAAAAACCTCTCCAAAAAAAAAAAAAAAAATTATAAATAAATAAAAACCTAACCCTGTTTTTTCACACTATGATCCCCTAACCCGGTTTTTCAGGATTTTGGGTACCTGGAATGTTCTCAGGCCAACCCAGGGATCTGGACGTGCAGTTGCTGTATGGTTTCCAGCCTTGTAGCGCATTTGTGTTACCATGATGCCACAATAACTGGCCCAACAGGAAGTATTTCTTTACTTCCCTTTTATTTTCTTTTCCTTTCTTTCTTTTCTTTCTTTTTTTTTTTTTGTTTAAGTTTTTGCCATATGGTGTGTGTACTCACTGGAGAGAGACAGAGTAATACAGAGAAAGTAAATAGCAAAAACCTCTCCAAAAAAAAAAAAAAAATTATAAATAAATAAATAAAATAAAAATAACAATAATTAGGGGTTTAATAATACAGGTAGAAGTAAAATGTATAACAACACTAGTAAAGAGATCTGGAGAAAAGAAATGGAAGTATGTTGTTAAGATGTTTTAGGGGGACCAGCAGATGGAATAACAGTTATGTCGCTGGACTCCCACGTAGTCGACTGAAGTTCAAGTCCCAGACCTGGTGACTTAAAACTTACTCTGGGCACATGTGCACAAGTGCCCAAAATCTCGAGAGGAAAAAGAAGGGATTACAGTGTGGCCGTCCCCCCTAGGGGGTGATTTCTTGCTTTCTGTTTCTCTCTCTCCAGTGAGCACATGCGCCCTATAGAAAAATCTCTCTTACAAAATAAACACATCTTACAGTGCATATGAAGTGATATATATAACATTATTTAACTGCAATAACTTAAAGAGAGAAGGTCATCAGGAAAGTCATGACATATTTTTCTGTTTTTCTCTATTCAAAAATGACTTTCCTGACAAGCCAATTATATACTCTGAACCATAAAGCAATCACTAAAAAATAAAAATAAAAAACAAAGAGGTATAACTAAAGAAAAAATGGGATAATAATCTCTTGTCTTTATCTGGTGCACACACATGCCCTTTAGCAAACTTTAAAAATAGTAGTAATAGTAATAACAAAATAAATAAATAAAAAACAATAAATAAAATTAAATAATTATTTAAAAAAAGAAAGAAACTTAAAAAAAAAAAAAGAAAAAGGAACTATTAAGTGATGGTGCCAACATAGAATGCCTTGCTAAGCTAGCTTACTTGTTAGTTTCCAAGTATCAACCTTGCATGCAGGTTTTTTAAAAAAAATATATTTTAATTTTTTTTATGTTCCCAGAAGGCACATGTGCTTGCCATAGAGAGAAAAAAGGGTGAGAGAGGGAGTGAAAAAGCACCCTCCTATGTAAATGGTCACACTGCAATCTCTTTTCTTCCATTTCTCCCTCATTTCAGGATTTTGGACCCTCATGCACACATGCCTTACATGTTCTGCAAGCTGTTGGAACTCAAACTGTGTAGGCAACTATGTGAGGTTCAGCTGCCTTAACTGGCCCTACAGTAACTAATAATCCTCAAAATAACCTCCTGAAGATTTTTTTTTAAATTTTTGTCAAAGGGCATGTGCAC
Source organism: Tupaia belangeri chinensis (assembly GCF_000334495.1). Lineage (NCBI taxonomy): Eukaryota > Metazoa > Chordata > Mammalia > Scandentia > Tupaiidae > Tupaia > Tupaia belangeri. The sequence continues at coordinate 632,692 of NW_006203645.1, forward strand.
TTACCAGAGAGAGAAAAAGAGAGGGAAAGTGAGAAATCACTCTCCGGGGGAATGGCCATGCAGCAATCCCCACTCCTTAGTCTTCTTTCAGGACTTCAGGCATGCACACACAAACACTCAGCATTGTTTGTAAAGGTGCTGGGTCCAGCTGAATTTCATAGTCAGCCGTATGGGATTCAGTCTTAACCACCACACCACCTGCTGACCCCCTCATGAGGAAAATTTTAATTTTACCATTGCAACTGTCAAAAATCATAGACATCTGGGACTAGCAGTTGGTTGGTTGGTTGTTTTAGAGAGATTTTTGCTATAGGATATATGCCCTTGCCAGAGAGACAGAAAGTGAGAAATCACCTCCCAGAGGGGAGGGCCATACCACAATTCCATCAGGCATGCGTGCACATGCACCCAGCATGAGTTTTAAGCCGCCAGGTCCAGAACTTGAACAACGGTCTACTATGAGGGAGTCCTGTGACATAACCATTACTCCACCTGCTGGTCCCAAGATGGTGTGTTTATATCTGACTGGAGAGAGCTTCAGTTAGAACATGTTCAATAAAGAGTAACTGAGCTGGGATCTGAAAAATAAACAATGTTTGAAGGCTGACAAACAGTGGGGTGGATATTGTTGATAATCTAAAAGAGAAAACAAAACTACTCAACTTCCTATTTTCCCACCATCTTTCTTTATTGAGGAAAACAATCTTCAAAATAGAAAAGATTATAATAAAACAATGAAGAGGAATATAAAAACCAAGAAGGAGTAAAAGAAAATAGAGATACTTCAAATGAATTCAATGAATTCAAATCAACAGGTCCAGGAAAATTATATCTGAGTGAACCAAGACCTTGCAAATGTGATTGCAGAAACATTTCTACTTATGTATGAAGAACCTGGAAAGATTCCTAAAGACTGCAAACACTGACCCAGTTTCCACACAAGACAGTATATTTAAAACATTGCAGACTATAAATCTTAATGTAATTTTTGGGAAAAATGATTCATTATATTAGTAGAGACTTGTTTGTGATAACTTGTAGAAATAGTGACAGTTTGCCAGTATATTCTGTCCTTTTCCCGCCTAACATTTTCTTTTATTTTTAGTTGCCAGAGGGTAGATTCATTCCCAGAGAAAAGAAACAGAGAGAGGGGCAGAGAAAGCACTGGTTATGCTACAGTCCCTTCTCCTTCATTTCCCCATATAAAGGGATTTTGGCCACGCACACACATAAACCCAATTATGTTTTTCAAGCTGTCAGGGAGGGGATGCAAACCAGGGTCCACCGTATGGGACCTAGCTCCCTTAACCACTAGGCTGCTGGGTTAGCCTTCCTGTCTAACATTTTCATCAATGACTTCAAAGTAAACAATGGAAAGAAAGAAAGAAAGAAAGAAAGAAAGAAAGAAAGAAAGAAAGAAAGAAAGGAAGGAAGGAAGGAAGGAAGGAAGGAAGGAAGGAAGAAAGAGAAAGAAAGAAAGAAAGAAAGAAAGAAAGAAAGAAAGAAAGAAAGAAAGAAAGAAAGAAAGAGAAAGAGTCCTTAAAAAAAGTGATAGTACCACTATAAGAAATAGGTATGGGACCGGCAGTTAGCATAATGGCTATGTTGCTGGACTCCCACGTAGTTGACCGCAGTTCAAGTCCCAGACCCGGTGGCTTAAACTCATGCCGGGCGTGTGTGCGTGCGTGCCCAAGATTCCGAGAGGAGAATGGAGGAGAAGGGATTGCAGTGTGGCCAGCCCCTCTGGGGTGGGGGGTGATTTCTCGCTTTCTGTCTCTCTGTCTGTCTCTGTCTGGCGAGCACACGCGCCCTATAGCGAAAACCTCTCAAAAAAAAAAAAAAAGGAAAAAAAATAGGTATGATCTGGCTTGACAGCTGCAGCTTATATAAAAAGAAAAGTCCTTTTGATTTTATTTAGTTGATTACAAAGTCAGCAGTATAAAGTTGCTTCTAAAACAACTTATGCAGTCTTGGGCTCTATACCTGCACACATACACACACATATATATATATTCATTCAACATATATATATCATTCAACACCCTTTCATTAGAAGAATACTATTTCCTGCATATTCGAAATCTAACATATTTACTAAATAGTGATCTTAAGCAAGTAAATACTCTCAATTTGTTTTTTCACTTAAAGAATGAAGGCAATAAATACCTAACCTGGGCCAGCAAGTGGTGTAATGGTTAAGGTGCTGGATTCTCACATGGAGTCCCAGACCTGGCAGTGTGAAAAATCACGTTGGGCATGTGTGCATGTGCACCCAAAATCCCAAGAGGAGAATGAAGGAGAAAGAATGGAGAAGGGATTGAGGCATGGTCATGCCCCCTGGAGGATGATATCTCATTTTCCCTCTGTCTGTCTCTCTCTGGTGAGCGCATGTACCCTATGTCAAAAGCCTGAAAAAAAAGATCCTTACCAGTTTACACCTCCAGGCAACAAAATTCCTGCTACCCACTTCACTTATACACACAATAAGTCAGTCAATACTATATACTGAGCTGGGAATAAGGGAGGGAGAGAAAAGTGGAGGGAAGGAAGGAGTCAGAGAAAATAAAAACAAGGAAGCAGAAGAAAAATTTAAAAAGTAATACCACCACAGAAAGATATGATTCTGCATCCATAAAACAAGAATAGGATTCTTCTCAAAAGAGAGTGTGTATATGTGTGTGCATAAGTGAACTAAGAGAAAAAAAAAGCATAGTTAAAAAAAGTATCATTCTGGTTATTCCATCTAAGCTGGAGTGTGGATATCATATCTGGTACTGGAGAGGTCATCGGGAAAGTCATAATGCATTTTCGGCATAGAAAAATATGTTGACTTTCCCAACGACCTAATACATAACAATTTAGAAATAAACTGAGATGGCAGAGGATGCTAGAAAGAGCCTGGGTCTCTAATTACTATCGAGTTGCCACTACCGCCTTGGCTACCTCCATTACACATAAATTAGAAATAAAAGCAAAATAAAAATACTCTTCCTTATTTAAAACACTATTTTGGAGTTTTCTAACACTTGCATCTTATCAGGCACTAACTGATACAGTAAGTACTACACAGCAAGTTTCCTCCCAGATCCCTACAATACAAAACAACAACAAAAAAATAAGTTCCAAGCTTATTATCTTATTGTTCCTAATAACTATGCTTAAGTCTATCTTACACCAGCCAAGAAAGCTGAATGCTAACACTTCAAATTTCAGGATTACATTCTAATCAATGTTATCATGTGTAATAAAAGACAATGCTGAAGGACCTATGGAATACAGTTCCAGGTGTCCACAACACACTACTCTCATTGTTTTCAGATGTTGCAGAATCACTCTACTAAGGCTTACCTTCAATTTCCCTTCAGTCTGACTTTCTTCTTTTAAATTCGTATTGGATGACTGATGGCCAACATAATAAATATTTTATCTTTCCACACCTTTCCCCTATGAAGAATATGTCTTTTAGAAAGTGAGGTGCTGTCAGACACCTGGAGTCCAAACTTCTTAACTCTTTTGTCCAGAGTGAACTCTGCATCTTTTAAATGTTTTTACATTGCCATAACATATCTACTAAAATATTCAATCCTATATAGATAAAAAAAATCATTTTCATAATTAAAGTAGAAATCCTAAAGACAGTGGAATGATCAATAATGTGGAATAAAATATAGACCAGTATGAATTTAACTGCTTGGCTTAAGACAATATCACTTATATTATAAATTACAGTTATTTTGATATTGTCTAAAAATTTCACAGTAAGCAAAACTTTCCCAAAGTGCTAAAGAAAAATGTTTTGGCAGAGAAGGATCAATACAACTAACTCTAGAATAAATTTCCTTATGATGTATGGCAAATAATCAAATCATCATTCCTACTCCCAGGCAACTTTCTTCAGGGTTCTGCTTTTTCCACTGATGACTGGATAGTACAGAGGGTAGGATCTGAGAATAATGATGGTAGGCATTTTTGTGTAGAATAAATGTAAAGAAAAGGGAAATCTATAACAGACCAAATCTCAAAGGTAAAGTAGGACTCTAAAAGAAATGGCTTTAATAGACTGTAGTTCATTTGTTTCTATCTTTCAGAATCAATTATTCTGGGGACCAGCAGTTGGTGGAATAGCTGTGTTGCTGGATTCCCATGTAGTCAACTGTGGTTCGAGTCCCAGACCTGGTGGCTTAAACTCACACCAGGCACATGTGCGTGTGTGCCCAAGATTCCAAGAGGAGAATGGAGGAGAAGGGATTGAGGCATGACACCGCCCCCCACCCCGGGATGTGATTTCTCGATTTCTGTCTTTCTGTCTCTCTCTGTCTTTCTGGCAAGCACTCACACCCTATAGCAAAAACCTCTCTTAAAAAAAAAAAATTAACTTTATTTCTATATTGTTACAGTACTATCCCCTTCATTAACCAAAGCATGGAACTCTAATTTTTTTCCATTTATGACAAGAATAACCAGTTTACCAGACAACTCCTTTCAACTCTTGAAAGTCACAACCGTATTAATTGCTTATGGTTCAATTAGAAATAAAGTGATAACAAAATACTAATCCTGAAATATAGAGATAACTTCATATTTGCATTAAAATTTTTATCTTAATATTCTTGATACTTATTTTCTATGCTTTTAAAAAGGACTTTAATACTAGAAGATGAATAGTATCTATGGGTGAAAAGCTGACACTTTTCTTACTTGTAAATCTATTCAGTTGAGGGTGATGAATAGTTTTATATGGAAAGGCTTAACGATCACATTGCCAGCCTTAAAAATAAATAAATAAATAAGAAGAAGGCTACAGAGCTTAAAACTTAGACTGGGAGAGATAATTTTAAAGGAACAATATCACTGACCTAATCAACAGTAAATAAGGTAACATAACCAGTTGGGACCAGCAGGTGGCATGGTGGTTAAGGCAGCTGGACTCCCACATGGCCAGCTGTGGTTTGAGTCCTGGAACTGGTGAGGCTTGCTTTCTCACTTTCTCTCTCTCTTTCTCTGGTCAAATTAAAAATAAACAAATAAAGTTAAGTAAAATAATTCTAAAAAAAAAAAGACAACATAACCTACCAAATCAATGCTCAGTATACCATAAACTTGATGCTTCCATAAGTGCCACTTTACTAGACCCTGACCAGTGCAGGTTCTATGCCACTTCCACCATACTCCCTGAGACTAATTCATCTTCCCTCTATCTCTTCTTCAACTGTCCTAGGTCATTTTCAATTTTGGGTCTTCCTCAAAGGGAAGCAGTGAATTAAAGGAAATTTCCTAATATCACACCATTATTACTTCTTTAATATGTGTACTTGAAGAGGAAAGGAGCTACTGATAGACATACATTCAAAATTCAAAGACTTGTCATAGGGTTAATGAAATTAAGGTAGGAACATTAGTCTCTGTCTTCACATTATAGTGCACTATTGAACAATGTGCATTTTTAGTTACTGTCTAAAACCTCAATATGTACAACTAAAAAGGTACAGACTTGGAACCAGCAGATGGCATAATGGTTACATTGCTGGACTCCCGAGTAGTTGACCATGGTTCAAATCCTGGACCTAGCAGCTTTAACTCACACCAGGCACATGTGCCTACGTACCCAAAATCCCGAAAAGAGAATGGAGAAGGGATTGTGGCATGACTTTCTCCGGGGTGTGTATGTGATTTCTTGCTTTCTGTCTTTCTGTCTCTGTCTCTCTGGCAAGTGCACTCCTCCTTCCTATTCCTACATCCCTTTCCTAAAAAACTGAATATATGAGAAGTGTATTTATAGAACAAAAAACCCCCAGCTTTATAAAAATGAATAATGTGGGGCCAGCAGGTGGCATAGTGGTTAAGGTGCTAGGCTCCCATATGACCGATGTGGTTTCAGTCCTGGACTCAGTGACCTGAAAATCACTGGGCATACATGCAAGCATGTTCAAAATCCTGAGAGGAGAATGGAGAAGGAATAGTGCCCTGCAGGGGGTGATTTCTCACTTTCCCTCTATTTGTTTCTCTGTCTCTTTCCAGCAAATGCTCTATGGCAAAAACAAAAAACAAACAAAAACAAACAAAAAAACCCCAAGAAACAAACACTTCAAAAAAAATGAATAATGTCGCTAAATCAATAGGAGTGAGGTATCTTAGCAAAGTCTCTTATCTAATATTCTAAATTTACCTGGGACATAAAACAAATGTAAGTATAAATGTAATGTTTCCTGCGATAAAAAATGAAAGCACTCACCTTCTCAATATTTATCTGGTGCTTTCTTAACCTCTCCAGGTCTGTTGGGATTACTATCTTAATGAATTTCTGAATAGCTGGTTCAAGACGGCGTAATTTCACTTTTTCTTCATCTTCAGACATCCTAAAAAAATGTTGTCACTTTCACTTGCAGCTGTCTTCTCCACTCATACAGAAAAACCTAAAGGGAAATATATCATTATGAGTGTTTAGATCAGTTTCCATTATTTTTAAAAGGCAACAATTAGGTAGTTTTCTAATTTATGCTAAATACATGTTCAATTCAATGCTGAACTTCAAGGATTTGGATTTTTTTTAATAATACCATCCATTTTAAAATATTTTTCTTTCTATATATATATATATATATATTCACTTTAAAATGTTTAAAAAATATTAAAAAAAAGAATAAAATAAAACCAACTATCAGCCTCATCATTAGTTAACTACTCTTCACATTTTGGTATATGTTCTCTAAGCCTTTTTCTATGTGAGTATGTATGTATGTGTATGTGAGTGTATGTGTGAGTATGTATGTATGTATGTATGTATGTATATATGTATATATATACATATATATAATGTACATATATATAAATACCTTTTAAAAAATACTAAGCGTATACTGTGTAAGTTTTCATTTCTCAATATATCTTGGATATTGAACAAGCTTTTTTACTTACTTAATTTTATTAACTTTTATTTTAATTCAATCAGAGAAAGAAACACACACACACACACACACACAGAGCAAGAGAGAGAAGGAAAGTGAGAAACCAAGCCACCATGTCCAGGACTCAAACCGAAGTCAGCTATGTGGGAGGCCAGCATCTCAACCACCACACCACCTGCTGACCCCTTGACTAACTTTTTAAAAAAAGATGACAAGCGACCAGCAGGAGGCATAATGGTTACATCACTGGACTCCCACATAGTCGACCACAGTTCAAGTCCTGGACTTGGAGGCTTAAAACTCACACCAGGAGCACATGTGCATGCATGCCCAAACTCCTGAGAGGAGAGTATAGGAGAAGGGATTGAGCCATGGCCATCCCCGTGGGGCGGGTGATTTCTTGCTTTCTGTATCTCGTCTCTCTCTGTGTCTCTGATGAGCAATGTGCCCTATAGCAAAAATCTCTTAAAAAAAAAAAAGATGACAAATGAAAAAACTGGAAGGATATTTCCTTAACATTTCTACTCATGTCAAACTCCCCATGTAATGCAGTTACAGAGTAACTCTGTAATTATATATTTAAATGTAACGTAATGGGCAACTCTTCTCATTGATATCCTTTTCTTACTCACAAAGTGATTAGTATTATCTACAACTGATAAGGACCCAGGTTTCCTGAAAGTATAATCAAACAGGTTTACTACAAATATAGAACAAATGTAACAATGATAAATGTAAAGTCCAGCACTTAAAAAGAATGATACTATCAGTGCAGGTTCTACTTCTTAAAGCAGTTTTCTATCAGTGTTCAAGGAAGTCCAAGGACATGCCTTTGGGGGCAGGGTAGGAGAGGGTAGAGGCTGGAAGTAAGCAGGCTCCAGAACTACCACCTCCACTTCAATTGGAGAAAACATCCTTACACCTATTTTATAAGTTGGACCTTATCAGATCTTCTGTGAATAATGGATGCTGCTTAACCTAGCATGAAAACCATAGTTGCACACCTTTCTTTCATGCCATCTCATTAGCCACAACCTCTTCAATATATAAAAATAAAAAAGAAGCTGACTATGTTAATTCCACTGGTTATGGTGTCTTAGGCCAGGATCCAGAGAGCTAAGGGATGGGATACACACTTGGCAGCAGTCTTCAACCTTTCCAGCACCAGGAACCAGCCTCTTAGAAGACAAAGAGGCGGGAGGGCAGGAGACTGGTCCCAGGATGACCTAAGTGCACATTTCTACCACAAACACCATTTCCACTACTACCACATTGCAATATGTAATACAATAAAACAGTCACACAACAGGGCTCTTGCTCCCAAGAGAACCAATACTGTCCTAATTCCACAGGAGGTGGAGCCTAGGCCATAATGTGAACAATAGGGCTAGCTGCAAACACAAATGGAACCCAGCCCACTGACCAACCCCTGCTGTGTGGGCTGGGGAAGGAGAATGCAATAGGCCATGGACCCCAGCCTGGCCCAAAGAGGCCACAGACCACCAACAAACTGTTGAATGTGGGTTGGGGACC
>NW_006203645.1:641151-667104 GCF_000334495.1 Tupaia belangeri chinensis
GAAGCTTTATAAAAGATTGTAAATACATTTTATTTTGGAGAATAGAATCCAATTCTTTCAAGAGATGCTCAAAGAGATCTATCACTCCCAGAACATTATAAACTATTGCTTTAAATACTATTTTAATCTTTCTTTCACAGTTGAAAATCTTGAAGTGTTGGTAATACAGACTACCTCTACTACCCATCCATTAGAAACTTGGTTTTTATGTAGATAGAAACTCAAAATAAAAAAGGAAAATCTCCAGGAATGAAAAACAAGGTAAAATAGCTGCAGTAGTGAATGGAAACAAGAGACACATGGAGAAATTCATTGCCAAAAGAGACAGCCCACAGGCCCCCCAAAAAGAAAAAAGCATAGCAAAGGGACTAGAGATAATAAAGTAAGTTGTTATTTTTTTTTTTTTTTTTTTTTAAGATTTTTACCATAGGGCACATGTGTTTTCAGGTGAAAGGAACAGTGAGAGGAAAAGTGAGAAATAACCAAATAACCCTTCAGGAGGTATGGCCTCTCTCAATTCCTTCTTCTCCTTTCTTCTCCTGGGGTTTTGGGCATGTACACACACGCACACCTGGTGTGAATTTCAAGTCACCAGGTTCAGGAAGTTGAACTGCAGTCAGCCATGTGCTGGCCCTGAAATTTTACATTTTTTTTCCCCCCAATTTATTTATTTGCATTCATTCACTGTACATCATTACAGCATACAAAATGAGATTTTCCATCTAGAGTACACTGTATATTGTCTCAATCAAGCACATCAACAAATATGTTGTTCTTAGCAAATGATCTCCCATTTCTTGTTTATCCTTGGTTCCCTCTCTCTTACCCTCTGCCACCTCCTGTTCTCCTCCCACACTTTCTCTGTTATCTATGTTTGCTTTCTATACCATTTTCCCCCCACATTTTATTGAATCACCAAAGACCCTCATCAATCCAAATACCCTCCTAGCAAACACATGTGACACATTTCCATGAGCACAAGTCTAACTTTACGCATCCTATAAATTAGCACCTAACTGGGGCTACATATCCTACTGCAGTCATTGAATAGATATATTTTTTTTTCCTGAAACTTTTTTTTGTAACTCAATTTACATTCCTTCCCTAAGTATCATCCCAGCACACAAAATGCTATCTCCCATCCAGTACACACTGCATAGTGACTCATGCACATTACAGAAAAAATAAATTTCCAATTCTAGTTCCTAGAATTATTTCCACCCCTCTTTCTGACCCTCTGTCCCTTCCCACCCTCCTCTCACACCACCTCCAGTGTCCAAAATTGTCCTCCATTCCCTTCCCACCCACATTGCATTGATCACACTATTTCCTACATAACCTAACTACTTTCAAAGGTGAGTTCACTCGTTACTACTAAGAAAACCAGTTTTAACTTAAATCAAAGAACCGCCAAGGAACTTTGCTTAAAGCCAGGAAACAGGTTAGGATTCTGTTCAAATGGTAGGTGCATGAACCTATCAGTCTCATATACTTTTATCTTCTGTTCTGGTTCAATTTTCCTGATTAAATTCTGGGATATAGTATTCAACTCCAGACTTGTCCCTATGATTAAGTTAGCTACTTTCTCAGTTTTTGGACTCTTATTTCCATGTATCTGCGTTTAGTTTTCCTGATACAGCACATCCTTGAGAACTTCTTGGAGGTCTGGTCTGGTGCTGGTAAATTCTTTCAGGTTTTGTTTATCTGAGAATGTTCTTGTCTTTTCTTCCCACCTGAAAGATAATCTTGCCGGATACAGTATTCTTGGCTGAAACTGCTTCTCTCTTAACACTTGGAATATATTTTCCCATTCTCTCCTCGCTTTTATTGTTTCTGATGAGAGATCTGCTGTTAGCCTGATGGGATGTCCTTTGTAGGTAACTTGATGTTTTTCTCTTGCTAATCTTAGTATCTTGTCTTTGTCTGCAGTTTTGGTCAACCTGGCTATAATGTGTCTTGGAGAAGATCTTCTAGGGTTGATTCTATTTGGGGTCCGTTGTATTTCCTGGGACTGGATCTTTGAATGCCTCTCTAGGTTTGGAAAGTTTTCTTGCAGGATTTCCTGGAATAGATTATCAATGCCCTTATGGGTTTCCTCACCTTCTGGAATGCCAATTATCCGGATATTTGGACGTTTGATGGTATCCAGTACTTCTCGCATATTATTCTCAAATTTTTGTGCCATTTTCTCAGCCTTCATGGTGGATTTTTCTAGGCCAGCCATTTTCTCCTCTACATCTGAGATTCTATTTTCTGAATGATCTAGTCTGCTTTTAATGCTTTCCAGGGAGATTTTGACTTCTTGTATTATAGACTTCATCTCTAGCAGTTCGGTTTGAGTCTTTTGTAAAGTGTGTAATTCCACTTTTAGATCTTGCAGGAATTTCCTCATCTCTTGGAACTCGTCAATCTCTTTCTCCTTTCTCTTTAGTAGTTCATTATCTCTCTTCTCTTCCATCTCTGTTAGCTTAGACATTATGAATGATCTGAATTCCTTATCAGACATTTCCATGATTTTCACCGAACTGCTTGTGGATGAAGAGTTACTCTTTTCCCTAGGAGGAGAGGTATTTTCTTGTTTTCCCATGTTTCTCGTGATCCGGCGGTGATTTCTTGTCATCTGATGAATGTTGTGTTTTCTTTCAAATTCTGGAGGTTCAGCCTTAATGTTAAGGAGCAAGCAGACAGAGGTGATCCAGAATCTCTTTGCTGTTCTATTGTGCTTGCTGGTGCAGCAGATTCAGAAGATAGTGGGGAATATTTCAACCCTATTAGTATTTGAATGTTTAGCTACAGTGATCTTAGATCTGTCTAAAAACACACTGAAAGGATATTGGAGAGTGAAGAGACAAGAAAAAAGAAAACGAGACAGAGAAAAATAAAAAAAGGGTAAAAAGGAAATATTACCAAATAAAAAAAAAGGGAAGACAGAAGCAGGGAGAGACAGGAACTGAGAGACAGAGAGAGAAGGCTGGGGGTGCAGAGGGGGGCTCCCTACCGCTAGCTCGTTTGTTGGAGGCTGAATTATTAGTAGAAAATCTTCATTCCCTTAAAAATCTAGTTCACTGTAGCCATGTGGAACCTTGTCTTCTGCCTGGATGGGCAATTTTACATTTAAAAAAAAAATACAGATAGAGAAATACAAAAATAAATATAGATCTTTATGTATATATGGGTGTGTGTACATGTAGTACTGCTGTTTTTTGTGAGGCCCTGAAAGCAATGACACCCAGTAGCAATGAGCACACCTAGAGTCCAGGTTTTGGTACCTAAATGCAATTAAAAAAAAATAAATAAAGACAGAAATGGAAGAATATTTAGAGTAGTTAATTCTAGGGCTGGAACAGAGAAAACACAAGATGAGCATGCCACCTTTTACAGTGCCAGAAAGCAAAAAGAATTCTCAAAAAAGGATACTGGCTGGTCAAAAGGGAATAGGAAACAACCAGGAAAAAAAAATGTTAAAAGCTGGAACAACTTAAGACACATTTAATAAATAATAAAAACAGAAAAACCAGTAGGAAAATATATATCTGAATCCATATTGATACAAATAAATAACTGAATACAAAAAAATGAAGAGAATCAACAGCTCTTTTTTACAGAAAAATTCCAATTAATAAAGAAGAAATGAAGGAAATAGAAAACCACCATTAGAACACCATGGATGCTAAATTTAGTAAGAGAAAGTTCGAAGAGAAACAGGACATTTCCATAGTTTAAAAGTTTTCCCTGGGGGGCAGCAGGTGGTGGTTAAGGTGCTAGATGCCCACACAGTCAATCACAGTCCTAGACCTGGCAGCTTGCTTTCTCACTCTCTCTTTCTCTCTCTCTCTCTCTCAAAGTAGATAATGTTAATAATAATAAATACAATCTTAAAAGTTTCCTCCCAATTTATCAATTATGAGGAAATTGTACATTGCAGAACCCCAGTAGACAACATATTTACAACTGACATCTAACACAAGCAGTAAGTTATATTATGTACCCTAATATTATGAATTGAGAAGAATACACTTTTGTGGTTATCTTGACAAAAATGCATAAATTAATCTTATCAAGTGAAACCATCAGACAGACGCCATTTGAGGGCTCTTCTACAAAATAACTGACCAAGACTCTTCAAAAGTATAAAGGTGGTGAAAGACAGGAAAAAAGAGCTGCCAACAGATTGGAGGGGGAGCCATAACAACTAAATGCAATAGGTTTTGGATTGGATCCTGGAATAGAAAAGGACATTTTTGTAAAAAATATAATAGAGTCATAAGAAAGTTGGCCATTCACTTAATAGCATTGTACTAAAATTAATTTCTTGCTTTTGATAATTGTACTGTGGTATGTAAACATTAAAGGAAGCTGTGGACAACTCTGTATTATTGTTTTAACTTTTCTGTCATTGCAAAATCATTTCAAAATAAAAAGTTTCTTAGTGTCTAAGAGTTGGTATTTCACATAAGACAGGCAAAAACATTTAGAAACCGAAGAGCAGCTATCACATTCACCGCAGTACTACCTGCAACAAGGGGTGCCGGTACTGTGCCAGGTAGGTGCTTTACAAGGTTTGCGATTTAAAGCTTATGATGACCATGAGACAGATACCATAGGGAAAAGTACTGAGACGTTAACTGAATTAGTTACAAAGTTATTTATAAGTGAAAAGCCTCATTTCCTAGAAAAAGTTCAAACTGCTGGCAACCCCACACCCCAAAAGTGATGAACAGCTTCCATCTGCCTAGAGATCTCACACCTCAGGATGTTGATGACGCCCGATTTCCTCAGGTATGTCGCCTTGGGTCTCTGACTCATGGAAAAGGTACTGAATTTGGAAAGAAAAGTCAAGGCCTTCGGTCCCACTGGATGGTCTCCTCTTTGAGCTTTGGATTCCTAAAACGAAGGAACTTAGTGTGGGCCTTTCTGCGAACCGTCCCGACAGGAGGCTCGGACCTCTCACCTCGTGACCCCCGAGGGGTGTCACCTCTCAAGTGTCACCCGCGGCAATCACCACGGCCACACATCAAACGCCCCCTTTAGGGAATGGGTGGCAGGCCAGTCCTGAAACCGAGAAGTCGGCGACCTGGCGACCTGGAGGCCACTGCGCATCAGAGGCAAGACAGGCGCCGAGAATCCTATGGGGCAACCCCGGGGGCCATCACGCTTGCCCTGTTCGCGGCCTCTCTGTGCCCGCTTGAACAGCTCTTCCAAAAACGAAACCAAGAAAGACTCCCCCATAGCACTCGCACTTCTGATCTATTGTCCCTTTACCAGCTGGGCGCCACTACAAAGTCCCGGGTCGGTTCCCCGCCCACAGATCCTGACAGAGCCCAACACCCCCGAGGCGGCCTCCCGCGAGCCCCTTACCTCCCGCCGGGGCGCTCGAGGCCAGTCGGTACTCATTGCGCAGGCGCGGCCGGGCGGGGCGGGGCGGGGCGTCACAAAGGGCGGGGCGTCACGAGGGGCGGCTCTACCTGGGCCCCGCCCAGTCCCGCCCCCTCCGGGCCCGTCCCGCCTCACGAGTAGCAGTTCTGGTGAGTACGAACGCCGGCTCCTTTCTGGACCGCGAGAATCGTTTCAAAAGTGATTTTGACTTACATTGTGGAGTTGCGACACTGGGGCCAGGAGACAAGTGACGCACGAGCCCTTTTTGGTCCTGTTAGTTTGTCATATTTTAAGACAATTCCAACTCGTGTAGTCCTTCACAGTTTGTAGTTTCCCTGTCCGCTTTCCTCTGCTCTTCCTAGAATTATATTGGCGGGATTGCCCGTGTTTTTAGCTCTTTTATATGAGTAGAAACTGGAGTTCAGGAAGGCTATGTCTTGTTTCCCTCGCCCCCAAAAGCTCTGTGAGGTAACTATGGCGGGGGGGCGCCCCTTAACTGTATCAGTCACAGAAACTGAAGCTCTAGACTAAAGGTAATTTCCTTCAAAAACTGGTAGAGTGCGTAAGACAGATGTCCTTGTTCCAATTTTATTGACAACTCTGAGGCTCAACCAAGTTTAAGTGACTCACTCCAGATCAGCCAATTTGTGACTGAGCTGGAACTCCGACTGGGCTTCCTAATGGCCTTCTCAGGTTAGTCCGGTCAGACCAGCCTCTACCACTCTACCGCGTGGACAGGCCGCTGGCTGGCTTTGATCTCTATGCAGGTCCGTGGACCTCTTCTCTGGGTGACCCGAATTCCTGACCCATTTCCTCCCCCCCCCCCCCCCCCCCCGCCTTTTATATGTGTTTCTGAACATTCCGATGACTCACTTAGAATGTGTCCACTCATGTATTGTCCTCAGAAGTCATGAGAATGTCACACCACAGCTAAGGACACTCAGTTCTTAGGGCCTTCGGTGGAATGGGAGTGGAGGTAAAAATGAGACTACAGATGCTAAGACGTGAAAGACATTTCAAAACAAAGCACAGGGGCTAGCAGGTGGTGTGGTGGTTAGGGGCGTTGGACTCCCACATGGTTGACCTTGGTTGGAGTCCCGGACCTGGTGGCTTGCTTACTTTCTCACTTTCTCGCTCTCTCTTTCTCTCTCTCCCTCTCACTCTGTCCCTTCCTGGTCAAATTAAATAGATAAGTAAATAAAGTTAAATAAAATAATTCTTAAAAAGAAAACACAAACTCTATAAACAAGTTGGATTTTCTCTGGGGGCACAGTGGATGCTGATGTTTGTTTGGTTTACAAACAGGAATGAGGTGCTTATCAAACTTTTAATTCTAAAGAGAAAAAATTCAAGTATTAGGCAATAGTATGGAAGATGTTTTTATGCAAGAGTCAGTAAATAAGATCTTTTGAAGTAAAGGTAATTTGTGTTAAGTTCTGAAAAAGCTACCTCAGATACAGTAGGATTGTGTAGTATGCAAGGATTCTAGATGTGAACTGGACCTCCTCCTAGTTTGTCATATCTGTATTTGCTATAATTAGGTGTGTCAAGGTAGGAGGATAAAACTTTTTAACATAACAGTTGGTTAGCTTGATTTATAATCTTTAAATATTTAGACATATGGCATATGGACCTCTTTTTTGTACTCTTGTTCTGTGGTCATGAAGTTGTTAGGGGCAGGACTGCTGCTACTAGTTAATATCTTCCTGAGGTCCTAAGTGAACTCGGTAGGACCAAACAAACCAAAACAGTGTGTGTATATTACATATATAGGTATATATGTACTGTTATATAGATTTGTGTATATATGCTGTTATACACACACACACACACACACACATATACACACATATATACATGAAAGAAAATGAAAAAATATTCAGCGATTATGATTCTTTTCCTGAAGAATCCAACGGGATAAGGTGAAACAAGTTCAATGAAGTGGCTAAAGAAATACCCTTCCTGTCACTCTCTTCTGCCCACTCCCTTGCTTGTTTGTGCTTTTGCTTGCGCCCTCCTCGTGGATGGAGGGGTGTTCTAACCACAGCC
The DNA here is from genome assembly GCF_000334495.1 of Tupaia belangeri chinensis. NCBI lineage: Eukaryota > Metazoa > Chordata > Mammalia > Scandentia > Tupaiidae > Tupaia > Tupaia belangeri. The sequence goes on from NW_006203645.1 coordinate 648,577, forward strand.
TCTATCTAAGAAGGCAGACAGAAGCGGTGGCTCAGGAGAAAGGAGACTGCAGTGGGGTGGTAGTAGGAAGATGTCAGACAAAGATGAACACAGGAACAAACTATCACCGAGGACCTTGTGACCAAGTATAAGATGGGGGGGGGGTAGGGGGTGGCACATTGTCAACTGGGTATTTTGGTCTTTGGTGGAAGCATCAGCTCAGGAATGTGGGTACTGAGCCCATGTGAGAAAGGAGATGCCATGATTATAAAAGAGACAGAGAAAATCTTCAAGAAAGAAAGGATATTTAAAAAAGGTACTGCCTTTCCTACCAGCATTTCGTTAAATAGTTGTATATTACTTCTCCCCTTTGGAGAGCAACCAGGACTATATTCTCAAGGAAGGTGAGCTGGTAAAAGTTGACCTTGAGATCCGTGTAGATCCCCGCCTTTTATATGTGTTTCTGAACATTCCGATGACTCACTTAGAATGTGTCCACTCATGTATTGTCCTCAGAAGTCATGAGAATGTCACACCACAGCTAAGGACACTCAGTTCTTAGGGCCTTCGGTGGAATGGGAGTGGAGGTAAAAATGAGACTACAGATGCTAAGACGTGAAAGACATTTCAAAACAAAGCACAGGGGCTAGCAGGTGGTGTGGTGGTTAGGGGCGTTGGACTCCCACATGGTTGACCTTGGTTGGAGTCCCGGACCTGGTGGCTTGCTTACTTTCTCACTTTCTCGCTCTCTCTTTCTCTCTCTCCCTCTCACTCTGTCCCTTCCTGGTCAAATTAAATAGATAAGTAAATAAAGTTAAATAAAATAATTCTTAAAAAGAAAACACAAACTCTATAAACAAGTTGGATTTTCTCTGGGGGCACAGTGGATGCTGATGTTTGTTTGGTTTACAAACAGGAATGAGGTGCTTATCAAACTTTTAATTCTAAAGAGAAAAAATTCAAGTATTAGGCAATAGTATGGAAGATGTTTTTATGCAAGAGTCAGTAAATAAGATCTTTTGAAGTAAAGGTAATTTGTGTTAAGTTCTGAAAAAGCTACCTCAGATACAGTAGGATTGTGTAGTATGCAAGGATTCTAGATGTGAACTGGACCTCCTCCTAGTTTGTCATATCTGTATTTGCTATAATTAGGTGTGTCAAGGTAGGAGGATAAAACTTTTTAACATAACAGTTGGTTAGCTTGATTTATAATCTTTAAATATTTAGACATATGGCATATGGACCTCTTTTTTGTACTCTTGTTCTGTGGTCATGAAGTTGTTAGGGGCAGGACTGCTGCTACTAGTTAATATCTTCCTGAGGTCCTAAGTGAACTCGGTAGGACCAAACAAACCAAAACAGTGTGTGTATATTACATATATAGGTATATATGTACTGTTATATAGATTTGTGTATATATGCTGTTATACACACACACACACACACACACATATACACACATATATACATGAAAGAAAATGAAAAAATATTCAGCGATTATGATTCTTTTCCTGAAGAATCCAACGGGATAAGGTGAAACAAGTTCAATGAAGTGGCTAAAGAAATACCCTTCCTGTCACTCTCTTCTGCCCACTCCCTTGCTTGTTTGTGCTTTTGCTTGCGCCCTCCTCGTGGATGGAGGGGTGTTCTAACCACAGCCTCTATCTAAGAAGGCAGACAGAAGCGGTGGCTCAGGAGAAAGGAGACTGCAGTGGGGTGGTAGTAGGAAGATGTCAGACAAAGATGAACACAGGAACAAACTATCACCGAGGACCTTGTGACCAAGTATAAGATGGGGGGGGGGTAGGGGGTGGCACATTGTCAACTGGGTATTTTGGTCTTTGGTGGAAGCATCAGCTCAGGAATGTGGGTACTGAGCCCATGTGAGAAAGGAGATGCCATGATTATAAAAGAGACAGAGAAAATCTTCAAGAAAGAAAGGATATTTAAAAAAGGTACTGCCTTTCCTACCAGCATTTCGTTAAATAGTTGTATATTACTTCTCCCCTTTGGAGAGCAACCAGGACTATATTCTCAAGGAAGGTGAGCTGGTAAAAGTTGACCTTGAGATCCGTGTAGATGGCTTCATTGCTAATGTGGTTCACACTTTTGTGGTTGATGTAGCTCAGGGGACCCAAGAAACAGGGCAGAGAGCAGATGTCATTAAGGCAGTTCACCTCTGCTGAAGCTGCCCTGCCTGATCAGATCTGGAAATCAGAACACACATGTAACAGAAACCTAGAACAAAGTGACCCACTCATTTAATTGCACACCAATTGAAGCAGAGTATCATTGATGAGAGAAAACCATCATCCAGGATCCCACAGACCAGCAGAAGAAGGATCATGAAAAAGCTGAATTTGAGGTACATGAGGTATATGTTGTGAATGTTCTTGTCAACTCAGGAGAAGGGAAGATCAAGGATGCAGGACAGAGAACTACCATTTATAAACTAAACTTCTCTAAATAATATGGCTTGAAATGGAAAATGGCTTCACATGCTTTCTTCAGTCAGGCAGAAATGTGTGTTGATGCCATGCTATTTTATTTTTATAAAATTATTTAATTTTATTTATATATCATTATTATTATTATTTTAATTTGCTATAGAACACATACACTTACCAGAGAGAGAGTGGGACAGTGAGAAAGCAAGCCAAGTCCCGGACTCAAACCATGGTTGGCCATGAGGGAGTCCAGTGCCCTGACCACTACACCACAAACTGGCCCCAGCCATTTATTTATTTTATTTTAAATTTTTTTTAACATTTATTTATTTATCTATTTGTTTGTTGTGATTTTCAGACCGCCAGGTACCAAGACTTGAACTGTAGTCAGCCTTGTGGGAACCAGCACCTTAATCACCATACCACCTGTTGGCCCCCAAGCTATTTATTTTAAGAGCATTTGAAGATAAGAAGAAGGCTCAGATGAGTGTGGTGGAGTACGCCAAACATGAATTTGTACAACCATGTGATGTTTTCTATGAGAAGGAGGGTGATTTCGTGGCCCAGTTCAAATGTACTATTCTGCTCATGCCCAATGGCCCTATGCAGATAACCAGTGATCCCTTTGAACCTGACCTCTGCAAGTCTGAGATGAAAGTCTAAGATGCAAAGCTAAAGGTTCTTCTCCAGAGTTCTGCAAGTTGAAAAACCTAGAAAATGAAGTCCTCTAAGACAACAGAGAGTGCAACCAATGAAGAAACATTAGAAAAGAATCAAGCTGGGGACTGAAGTGAGTCCCATCTCCCCAGTTTGCTGTTCCTGTTTCATCCTCTTCCCACCACACCCCAGGTTCTGTGAAGTACAATTCATCTTCTCCACTCAGGATCACCAGCAGAGCAGGATCTCCCTGTCCTATTCTCAGTCCCCAATCCACCCCCTTCCAATAACAATAACAACCAGCTCCAACTGAGTCTGGTGTTGGGAGGCCAGGCTTCCCAGCCACAGAAGACTACTTTAAATAAAAACAAACAAACAAACAAACAAAACACCTCAATAATAAAATCAGGAGTCAAAATCCATTGCCTTCAAGCCCCTCTTTCTATCCTTTCCTGCTAATCTCTGCTTGGTCAAGGTTTGTGGTCCTAAAACAGAGTAGGGAGAAGGTTAAATTAGCCACATACACTAAAAAGTCAGCTGATTTTTTTGAGAGATTTCTTGCCATAGGGCACATGTGCTTGCCAGAGAGACAGAGAGACATGGAGAGACACAAAGTGAGAAATCACCCCCTTCCCCTCTATTCTCCTCTCAGGATTTTTGGGCACACATGCACACGTGCCTGGCATGCATTTCAGGCCTCTGGGTCCGGGACTCTAACCACAGTTGACCATGTGGGAGTCCAGCAACGCAACCATTACACCATCCGTTGGTCCCAACTGGATTTTTAAAATACCACTCTGATGTTAGCATTTTTTCCATTTGTTTGGGGCTTTCTCTTCTTTTCCACTGTCCCTGAGTATTTTACCTGGCTTCAAAATTAGGAAGAGCAGTTCTTCAGATTCTTTTTATTCACAGGTGCCAGATTTCCTCATCTCATCTAGGATGTCTAGTCAGGCCCTTCCCATTTTTAGGAGCTGGAGCCTCCATTTAGGAAGAGATTCTCATCTATCAAATGGATCTTCATTTGTAAATCTTTTTAGTCATTTCTGTTCTGCAGGGTCTTTTTTTTTTTTCCCCACGTGTTCAGAGCTGTAAAGAAGTAATCCATCTCTGGACCAGCAGGTGGCATAATGGTTACATCACTGGACTCCCATGTAGTAGACTGCAGTTCTAGTCCTGGACCCGGTGGCTTAAAACTCATGCCGGGCCTGTGTGCCATGCATGCCTAAGATGGAAGAGAAGGGGTTGCAATGTGGCCATTCCTACAGGGAGGTGATTTCTCACTTTCTGCCTCCCTGTCTCTCTCTCTCTGTCTCTTTGGTGAGAGCACATACCCTATAGCAAAAATCTCTTAAAAAAAAAAAAAGTAATCCATCTCAATCTTGTCCTTTCATCTAGTGTCAGTGGGGTTTTTTCATTCCATCTTAAATCTGACCTGAAAGCTCAACTATGGCTTTGTTCTTTCTTTGAAATAATTTTTTTTGGAGAGGTTTTTGTTATAGGGCGCATGCGCTCTCCAGAGAGGCAGAGAGAGACAGAGAGACAGAAAGTGAGAAATCATCCCCCAGGGGGGATGGCGATGCCGCAATCCCTTCTCCTCCATTCTCCTCTCGAGATCTTGGGCATGCACGCACACATGCCTGGCATGAGTGTTAAGCCACCGGGTCCAGGACTTGAACCACAGTCGACTACATAGGAGTTCAGTGACATAGGCATTAAGCTAACTGCTGGTCCCCTTGTTTGAAATATTTTGACCTCCTTTCCTTGAAAGAAAAATCAGAAACCAGAGGAGTAGAGTGAAAAGATAACTCCTTGCTTTCTGGAGCTGTGGACTTGGATTGTATGAACTGCTGGGGGTTTGTAGAGAAAGGTGACAATTTTTAGTACCTTTGTATGCTGTCCCAGGGAATTAGGGCTACCATTAATTAATGAGATTCTTAAAAACGTTGAAAATGACATGACAGTGGGGCTGGCAGTGGCATGATGGCTAAGAGTGCTTGATTCCCATATGGCAGACAATAATAATTATAAATTGAATTAAATAAATAAATAAATATTTAAAAATTAAAATTACATGACAGGGGCTGGCAGGTGGCATGGTGGTTAAAGGCGCTGGATTCTTATAAGGGTGAGTGTGTTTCGAGTCCTGGACCTGGTGGCTTGCTTTCTCACTTTCCCTTTCTCTCTCTCTCTGTCTCTCTCTGGTCAAATTTTAAAATAATATTAACAAATGGAATTAAATAAATCAATGAATATTTTTTAAAAAGAAAATGACATGACAGTTAAGTTGGATTTTATTGGTCATTAAAAAAAAAAAAAAGTGCTTTCCTAAACATGACCACCAATTCAAAAATGTAATGGGAGGAAAGATCACATTCCTAAAAATAACAAAATCAAATTTGTATTTATAAGGAATTACAGGACCTATTTGAAGAACTGAGAATAATAGTAGATAGAATTAAGGTAGAGGGAAGGATTACAAAGAAGCATGAGAGAACTTTAATGGTGGTAGAAATATTCATTACCTTGATTGGTAATGGTGGTACTGTTTTTAAAAAGTAGGGTGAGGGGTTGGCAGGTGGCATGGAGGTTAAGGCTCTGTATTCCCATGAGGCTTATCATGGTTTGAGTCCCAGACTCAGTGGCTTGAAAATCATGCCAGGTGCATGTGTGTTTATGCCTAAAATCCTGAGAGGAGAATGGAGAAGGGATGCAGCATCGTCATACTCCCCAAGGGGGATGATTTCTTACTTTTCCTCTCTCTGGTGAGTTCATACACCCTATAGTAAAAGACTTAAAAAAAAAAAAAAAGAAAGAAAGAAGTAGGGGAAGGGTTAACTTTTTATTGACTGTATATGAGGTGCTAAGCATTGGGCTAGGCACTTTACGTACAATATGTCACTTTTATTGTCATGTATTTATTTTTAATGCCAGAGGGTATGTACACTTGCCAGAGACAGACAAACGGATAGGGGGAGGGAGAAAAGCACCCCATAATGGAGTGTTGCCATACCACAATCCTGTCTCCTTTTTTGCATCCTATTGGGATTTGGTGCATGCTCATATACATACTCAGCATGTTTTTCAAGCCCCTGGGCCAAGATTCAAACCATGTGGTCTGCCATGTTGGATCTAGCTCCCTCAACCATCAGGCTATGGGGCTAGCCCACAATATGTTATTTAATCCCATCAACCACTCCAAGAGTAACTACAGGTTAAGAAACCCTAATACAAAAATCTGAAATTAGAAATACTGCAAAACCCAATACTTTTTGAGTACTGACATGACAAAACACGTAGAAAATTCTACACCTGACCTCACGTGACAGGTTGCAGTCAAAATGTTGCAATATAAAAGCATTGCAATACAAAGATTACCTTCAGGCTGTGTGCATAAGGTATATAGGAAACATAAATAAGTTTCTTGTTTAGACTTGGGTTTCATCTCCAATATGTCTCATTACGTATGTGAAAATATTCCCAAATCTGAAAAAATCTGAAACACTTCTGGTCCCAAGCATTTTGGATAATGGGTACTGAGCCTATACAGTCATTCCCATTTTACAGAGTAATACAAGTGATATGTAGAGAGTAACTTGCCCAAGGTAAAGTTACTATACTAAATGACAAAAGTAAGACAAATGATTTTTTTAAAGAAATTTTTGATTAACTTAATTTTTTAAAAAAGAATTGTTTATTTTTTCCACATGAGTTTTGCCAGAGAGAGAGAAAGCTGCCAGGTCCAGTACTTGAACTGTGGTTGGCCGTGTGGGAATTTCAGTGCCTTAACCACTATACTACCCACTGGCCCGATGAACTTAATTTTAAAAAATTATTTATTTATTTAACTTTATTTGTTGTTATTATTACTATTATTCTTAATTTGACCAAGAAAGAGACAGACAGAAAAAGGGGAAGTAAGAAAGCAAGCTGCTAGGTTTGGGACTTGAAGTATAGTCAGCCTTGTGGGAGTCTAGCACCTTGAGGTTAAAAGTAGATTTTTTTGTTAGGTAAGATTTGTCTTGGAGCCAGCAAGTGCCTGGTGGTTAAAGGCACTGGACTTCCACATGGCCAACCGTGGCTTGAGTCTTAGACCTGGCAGCTCTCTCTCTCTCTGGTCAGAATTGAAAAATGTTGGGACCAGCAGTTAGCATAATGGCTATGTTGCTGAACTCCCATGTAGTCAACCGCAGTTCAAGCCCTGGACCTGGTGGCTTAAACTCACGCCGGGCACATGTGCGTGCGTGCCCAAGATCTCAAGAGGAGAATGGAGGAGAAGGGATTGTAGCGTGGCCATCCCCTCTTGGGGAGTGATTTCTTGCTTTCTGTCTCTCTGTCTCTCTCTGTCTTTCTGGCGAGTACACATGCCCTATAGCAAAAAAACCTCTCAAAAAAAAAATGGAAAAATGCTGATAATAATAAATCATTTTTTAAAAATAATTTTTCTAGTACCATAGAGAAATTATATGGAGAATCTGAAATCAAATTCAGTTTGGCACAATAATGTTGATCTAGTAGGTTATCATCCCAGCCTATTCCTTTTCTAGGAACTACTTCTACCTTCCAGTTCTGAATGCTAACTTTTATGAGCATTTTGTACAAGCATGAATTCATTCCCCTAACTATAGTGAATCAGTCTAAGAGCAGACACCCAACTCAAGATGGAATAATATGATGTCTTTCACAGGAATTTGGAATTGGGAATAAGTTTCTAGCTTTAGTTTAACCAGTTCCTTGAATAGAGATGTTTACAGCTGAGTTCTTGGTGGCCATGTCTCAGTTTGAGTTGCTATAACAAAATACCACAGACTGGGGAGTGTAGACAACAGAAATTTATTTCTCACAGTTCTGGAGGCTGGACATTTGCCAGCATGGTTGGGTTCTGGCTTGCAGACTCGTAGCTCCTCATCATATCCTCATATGGCAGAAAAAGGTGGATAGAGAGCTAGCTCTCTGGAATCTTTTTTTTTTTTTTTTTTTAATCAGGGCACTAATCCTACTCATGAGCACTCTACCCTTGTTACTTAATTACCCCTCAATGGTACTGCCTCCTATATCATCATATTGGGGGTTTTTGGAGACACATTTAGTCCATAGCAACATGTTTTTCACTGTATAAAATTATGGAGAGTGAATGTATGTATGTCTTAGGTCATAATATTTTAAAATTAGGTTTTTTTACTATAGGTCATATTTTTAAAAAGTTTTAAAGCCACTACTTTCATTAGGCTCTTTCTCTAGTCACAAGTTATTGAAATATCTGCCCTACTTTCAAATATGTCCTATTTCTTTGTACATTCTGTCACTGTCAACTGAGACAAAATAAGGTTGAAAATTAAGTGGCAGTAGTAAGTTGCCTTTGGGATGGGCTTAGCATGGGGTGCTTTCTGGAGTGCTGGGAATGCTCTATATATTAATCTAGTATGATTACATAAATGAAAGGTCATCAGCCTGTATGCATGATTTGTGTACTTCATGTAACTTTATCACAACAGAAAAGGAAAATAAAGAGCTATCAATTCTTGATTTGAAACAAAAACTCGAGTGAACAAGAACTAGATACTTCCTTAAAATTATTTCTATCACCTTTTTTTTCGTTTTTTAAAAGAATTATTTATTTAAGTAATTGCTTTTTTTTCAAAATTAAAATTTATTCATTTCTACCATTTTGACTTTTAAAATGGTGTGAAGCTGACTGCAAGAAAGGGAAGCAGTGATTTTGAGTTAAAATTAAGCTAATGGTGAAAGTGTATCACCTCTGGCTTCAGTTACCACATCGCCTTATATTGAGTATAGACTTTTTTTTTTATAACAAAGTTCCAGAACTCTGAAATTCAGGGATGCTTTAGGTCTCTCCTAGCAATGTCCTTCACTTTGGGTCAGTCTCCTGGGCCAGAGGTTAAAGTGCTTTAAAAAATACTGCCATTTCCCCTGCACAGTGTCTTTGATTGCATCCACATATTGAATTGAAACCCGATACACCCAGTAGTAAGAGGCTTTGGTGGGACCCAATTGAAATGCCATCATGTGTCCTCGAATAGGTTCACTGACCCCCTTTTTTTGAGAGTTTTTTTTTTTTTTTTTTTTTTGCTATAGGGTGCGTGTGCTCACCAGAAAGACAGAGAGACAGAAAGCAAAAAAACCCCCCCCCCCCAGGGGGGATGGCCATGCTGCAGTCCCTTCTCCTCCATTCTCCTCTTGGTATCTTGGGCATGCACACACACACACACACACACACACACACACGCCCCGCATGAGTTTAAGCCACTGGATCCAGGACTCGAACCATGTTTGACAATGGAAGTCCAGCGACATAGCCATTATGCCAACTGCTGGTCTCCACTGACCACATTTTTAATGGAGCCCATGGAAAATTTCTCAGTTTGCTCTTTAGTGCTGATCCACAGCAGATCTTGTTCTAGCTTAAAGGTGAGTCTCACTTTTACTCCAGACTTATTGTACATACCAGATAAGGGTATTGTAGGCAAGTACTCCTGGGCACCTTTAACAGATGGCATCACATCTTCGGGTTTTCCTCTATCGAACACTTTTCCGTGTTGTTTCTGCCTGCAAACAGGCTCCTTGTTCTCTTTGGCCTTTGCATCCTGCTGCACAGCATCTTTGGGTGTGTTTACTGCTAAAGCATCATTTATCGTGGTGCCAACCACCATGATCTAGGCCCTACCGGTCACTTTCATTTCTCTCAACGTCTTATCCTTGGGAACGAGTCTCTTATACATGACTTTCTGTATAGCAGGCGAGAGACCTGCTATCGAATGAATCTTCTGTTTGAGCTTGAAACCTGTGCTGTCCAGGGGGAACTTCACATCATGCTTGGTCTTGTTCCAGATGATCTTTAGGTCCACAAGCTGTTGGCCCGCACCACCTGTGTCATCAGATTGCTGACTGAGGCCTGGGCCCCACATGACTGACAATGATTCGAGTTCTGGATCTGGCAGCTTACTTTCTTACTTTCTCTTTTTCTCTCTCTCTGGTCAAATTAAGAAAATATATAATAATGACAAGTGAAATAAAAATAAGAAAAATAATTTTTAAAAAGAGAAAAAATAGAGTTTTGAGTACAAATTACTGGTATCATTTCACTCTTAAGGCCTAGTTGTATCTCTGCTTAGGTCTGGTTATACCCCAAAGTCTTCAAAAAAACACTGCTTCTTTTTCTTTAAATGCCCTAACTAGATCAGGTGAACTGCTTTCTTTCTTCTTTCTTTCTTTTTTTTTTTTTTAGAATTATTTACTCAACTTTATTTATTATTATTGTTCTTTAATTTGACCAGAGAGAGAGAGAGAGAAGGGAAGTGAGAAAGCAAGCCTCCAGGTCCAGGACTCAAACCACAGTTGACCATGTAGGAGTCCAGCCCCTCCATCTCATGCCAACTGCTGGTCCCCAGGTGAACTGCTTTCCTTCAAGAGATTTTTAACTACTGTAAACACAGAAATCTCATTTGTGTCTACTATCTTTGATACTATTTAAAACTTATATGTAACATATTCACTGACTTTAGTGTTTAAACCTTTCCACTGTTTTCCTATCTCCCACTACCACATAGTCATAAGCACACACGAACGTACACATATGCACACACCATCACCAATTAATCTGGTCACATGTTAGGAATAAAAGTACCTTGTATCAGGGCCAGCAGGCGGTGTGGTGGTTAAAGGTGCTGGACTCCCACATGGCTGACCACAGTTCAATCCTGGACCTACGTCATGGTTTGCTTTCTCACTTTCTCTCTCTCTCTCTCTCTGTTCCTCTTTCATTAAATTGAAATAAATAAAGTTCAATAAAATAGTTCTTTAAAAAAAAATAAAAGTACCTTCTATCAGGAGCTAGCAGGTGGCTTCATAGTTAAGACAGTGGATTCTCACATGGCTAACCACTGTTTGAGTCCCAGACCCAGCAGCTTGAAAATCATGCTGGGCATGTGTGCATGTATGTATGCATGTGCATGCATTCCCAGAATCCTGAGAGAAGAATGGAGAAAGGATTGGGCCATAGCCATCCCTCTGTGGGGGGAAGGGTGATTTCTCACTTTCCTCGGTCTCTCTCTGGAAAGTACACATACCATATGGCAAAACTTAAAAAAAGAGAGAAAGAAAGAAAAAGTACTTTATATTAAACCAACTATGGGCAAACACTAGAATTCTCTACTTATCTTCCATTCCCAATATAGGAACTTAGTAATCATTTTATATGTAGAATGGCTTAAATGCCCAGATAGCTGCTTATAAACTTCCCTCCCTTCCCTCCTTCCTCTTTTTGTTATTTAATTTGCTTAGTTATTCTCAAGACTTAGTACTCCTGGGAATTATTGCATGAGATAGTATTTATAAAGCTATGTTAAATGGACCTTATAGGCAATTTAAAGACTTTTCAGGGGTAATTTTGATGTGCACTTAAAACTTTAAAAAAAATTACCATAGGGTACATGTGCTCACCAGAGAGAGAGAGAGAGAGAGAGAGAGAGAGCACTCCACAGTGGGATGTGGTCACACTGCAATCACCTCTCTTCCATTTCTCCATTCTCTCAGGATTTGGGGCATGTACACTCATGTGCCTGGCATATTTTTCCGGTCGTTGGGGCTAGACACAGTTATCCATGTGGGATCTAATGATAGTAAGTTGTGTTTTAACTTTGACAATTTACAAGGCATGTTGGATTTTGTAGTACCTTAGTCATTATCATGACTGTCAGTATCACATGATAGATGTGCAGACATGTGAGTTAACAGAAATTCCAAATAGGCCAGCCTTGCTTTCCAACTTTATCATTCATTACTCTCTGTTACACATCTTTTGTTCTGACCAAATTAAAATTCTCAATATTCTTTATCCCAACCCGTTTTCTAATCCTGTCCTGTGCCTTGCACCTGAAATATTCTCTACCAATTGCCCCTTTCTCTTGGCATGTCCAAATCTTACTCGTATTTCCATGTCTGCCCCAAATGTGTGGCCTTTCCTAATATTTCTAGAATTTCTAGATTTAATGCCTTCCTTCTCCAAATAACTACCTTATAATATGAATTTTTTGACACACCACTATCTACGTTTTATTATAATAATTTTTGTATGTGTTTTGTTGCCCCTCCAGTGCTTTTCAGCCTTTCGACTATTATTCAGAATAATAACAGTAACAATGTATTGGGTAGTTATAGCATATGGATAAGTGAAATGAGTGACAGCCATGTTTTAAAAGATGGGAGGGAGGAATTGGGAATATTGTTATAAGGTACCTGTACTCCCTGGAAAGTAATAGTGGTAATTTAAAGTAGACTTCGATTAGTTTTAATTTATATTACAAACTCTATGGCAACCACCAAAAAGTTTCAAAAAGAAATATAATTGGTGTACCAGAGAAAATAGAAAATGAGGAGAAACAAAAGCAAAGAAAAAGTGTAACAGAGGGCCAGCAGGTGGTGTGGTGGTTAAGGTGCTGGGTTCCTACATGGTCAACTGCAGTTCGGGCCCCTGATCTGGCGACTTGAAAATGATGCTGGCCACATGTGTGTGCATCCCAGAATCTTGAGAGGAGACTGAAAGGGAAGTGATTATGGCATGGCCATCACCCTGGGGGGTAAGTTCTCACTTCCCCTCTCGTTCTCTCTCTCTGGGGAGCACATTCACCCTCTGGCAATAAATCTTTAAAACAAATAAAGTGCAGTGGATTGAGAATGTTATGAACATAGTAAATATTAAAGCTAATACCTCAAAAATCACTTTAAATGTGAATTAGCTCAGTACATTAATTCATTGTCAGAGTGGGTAAAAATAAATAACACCTGCTGGGACCAGCAGTTGAAGTAATGGCTATGTTGCTGGACTCCCATGTAGTCTATTGTGGTTCGAGTCCTGGACCCGGTGACTTAAACTCACACCAGGCGTGTGTGCGTGTGTGCCCAAGGTCCCAAGAGGAGAATGGAGGAGAAGGGATTGTGGCGTGGCCATCTCCCCTGGGGGGGTGATTTTCTCTTTCTGTCTTTCTTTCTGGTGAGTGCACATGCTCTATAGTAAAACCCTCTCAAAAAAACCAAAACCAAAACAAAACAAAAAAACCACCTGGTTATGTGGCCTACAAGAAGCCTTAGGAAGTCTCAGACAGGTTAGAAAGTAATGGGATGGAGAAAGAGATACCATGCTGTGTTAGTGTGCTAGGCTACCGTAACTAGATAAAACAGAGTGGGTAGTTTAAACAACAGATTTGTTTTGCACAGTCTGGAACCTGGAAATCTAAGAGCCAAGTGTTGGCAGAATGGTTTTTCCTGAGGTCCATGAGGGAAGGATCTGTTCTAAACCTTTCCTCCCTATGTCTTCACATGGTCTTCCCTCAGTCTGTGTCCAAATTTTCTCTTCTTATAAGGACAACAATTGCAATGGGTTAGATCCTACCCTAATGACCTCATTTCAATTTAATTACCTTTTTTAAGACTCTCTCTCCAAATGCAGTTACATTCTGGGGTACTGGGAATTAGAACTTCACCGTATGAATTTGAGGGGGGACTACAGGACATAATTTAGCCTGCAATGCATGCTAACACTATTGAAAAGAAGGCTGGAGTAAGTGTATTTATTTCAGACAAAGCAGACTTCAGAACAAGGAACATTATCAGCCTAAGAGGAGCACAGTACCTAATGATAAATGGCTCCATTCTTCAAGAAGGCATAACAGTCCTTAATATGTGTGCACCTAACAACAGACAGTCAAAATACATATGAGACAAAAGCCAATAAAACTGCAGGGAGAGGGACCAGCAGTTAGCGTAATGGCTATGTCGATGGACTCCCACGTAGTCGACCGTGGTTTGCGTCCTGGACCCGGTGGCTTAAAACTCACGCTGGGCGCGTGTGCGTCCCCCCTGGGGGTTGATTTCTCCCTTTCTGTCTCTCTGTCTGTCTGGCGAGCGCACGCGCCCTATAGCAAAAACCTCTCCAAAAAAAAAAAAAGAAAAGAAAAACTGCAGGGAGAAATAGGTAAAACACCTTACAAATTGAGTATGAGAGCCGGGATGCAAAAATTAAGTTCATGTAAACTGCCGTTTCTTGTCATAAAAGAATTGAAAGTGGGAAAAATTGCTTCTTAGATAGCAAATATCTGTAGATTCCTGTTTCTGAGATACCAATATCTCTAGATTCCTGTTGGAGAAGCTGCCAGAGCTTTCTTTTACAGGATTATAGAATCTATCCTCAGTCCTTTGACAACTGACATTCTCACCAGTAAACCTTTTAATCCCCCAACTAGTGGAATACATTTAAGGAATTGGAAATCAACAAAATGCACAAAGAGCCCCACCCTCCCTCCCTCTTCTCAGCCCAGAAAGCCACAAATCCCATTGTCACTCCCCTTAGGGGACTTCTGCCTACCCTCCTATTCTGTAGGCTTCAGTGGTTTCCAGGAGCTTTTCAAGTGATATTTATATTTCCTCTTGCCAAAGATACATTAAATTTAATATTTCCTAAAGAAAGAAATGTTGCATGTTCCATGAAAACGAATTGGTAGGTTTAACAACTGTCTTTTGCTTATATAAGTGAATACCTCAGAAGAAAAATGTTTTAAACTTAAGCAAATGGTTTTAAATATGGAAAACATTTCTTGAATTCCTCTACTTAAACATGAAAGGATGTAATTGGTAAGTTAAAATTTTTCCAACATCTGGTAAATGTTTTCTTATTCATTCAATCAAGTCAGTTTACACCACCAGCATGTCTGCCACTGCGCTGAGTCCAGGTGATTGAAAGTTTAAAAAGATCCTGTTCCTGTCCTCAAGGGGCTCATAGTCTGGAGGGAAAGACAGAAACATGGTAATAAATATAATATAATTAATAAGCACTTGTTAGCTATCCCTACAGAAGTGCTATAGAAAAGAGCACAGAGTTGGTGATTAAAGAGTTTAGTCATGGAACCAGCAGAGGGTATAATGGTATGTCACTGGACTATCATGTAGTTGACTGCGTTTTGAGTCCTGGACCAAGTGGCTTCAAATTCACGCTGGGCACATGTGCTTGCATGCCCAAAATCCTGAGAGAAGAATGGAGGAGAAGGGATTGCAACATCGCCATCCCCCCTGGGGAGTGATTTCTTGCTTTCTGTCTCTCTGTCTCTCCAGTGAGTGCATGAGCTCTATAGCAAAAATCTCTCTTAAAAAAATAATTAAAAAGAATTTAGTCAAGGGGCCCGCATGGCTGACATGGTTGAGTTCTAGAGCTGGGTGCTTGCTTTCTTACTTTCCTTCTTTTTTTTTTTTTTTTAAAGAGGTTTTTGCCTTAGGGCACATGCACTCACCAGAGAAACAGAGACAGTGAGAGATAAGGTGAGAAATCACCTTGTAGAGGGGATGGCCACACCACAATCCCTTCTCCTCCATTCTTCTCCTGGGATCTTGGGTGCACACACGCATCTGGCATGATTTTTCAAGCCATGGTCAGCCATGTGGGAGTCCAGCGATGTAAACACTATGCCATCTGCTGGCCCCCTTACTTTCCTTCTTTCTCTATCTGTCTCTCTCTCTGGTGAGCGCACATGCCCTATAAATTAAAAAAAAAAAAAAAGATAATAAAATTAATTCTTAAAAAAATCTTTAGTCAATACATAGAATTTCCAAAGACAGGAGGAAAGGAGCCAGCAGATGGTGTAATGGTTACATCACTGGACTCCCACATAGTCGACTATGGCTCAAGTCCCCGACCCAGTTGCTTAAAACTCACACGGGCACCTGTGCATGCATGCTCAAGATCCCAAGAGGAGAATGGAGGAGAAGAGATTGCAGCGTGGCCATCCCCCTGGGGGTTGATTTCTTGCTTTCTGTTTCTCTGTCTCTCTGGTGAGTGCACGTACCCTATAGCAAAAATCTCTCAATAAATAAATAAATAAATAAATAAAAGAGAACGGAAAGAACATATTTAAAAGGCATAAAACCTGCAACAGTGATATCAGGTCCTCTAGAATAGGAGTAACAGCAAGAGGAACATCCAGATTCTTAAACGCCCCTTAATTTCAAATGAAATATTGATGTGGCTTGTTTGTGAAGCTTTCTGCCTGATGGTGTAGCTCCTAGAATTACAAAAGTATAAACAGACAAGGTTGCCAAGGGTAGGATGAATAACTACCTCAGGTGTATTTATCAAAGTTCGCATTGATCATGTTTGTTTGTTTCAGGTCTGGTCATGGCATTTTAATTTTAGATCTTTGCTGTGGCCCTGTTAATTTAAACATACCTCATATGAATTCACAGACTCATATAACACCTACTGATTCCTTGTGTAACCAAGCCTTAAAAGAACCAGAGTGACTTTATATTGTACTTAGTCCTAGAGTCCATTTGAATAGATTAAACCTTAGGAAACTTGGTCTTTGATTTCTGTCTTTCACTTCACAAGTCTTACAGAACCTAGCCTTTTGCCTCCTTCACAATATATGGAGCCTAATGCTTAACTAATGGAAGTTCACAATGTCCATGCTGAGTTTTTACAGATCCCTGGGTGTAGAGACAGGGAAGGGAAAGATGCTACCAGTTTCTCCTATATGATCAGTTAAAAAGATTTTATCAGCTCAAGCAGCACAAAGCCACACCTAACTCTGTTTTGTTTGTTTGTTTGTTTGTTTTCTCCTAAGAGAGATATTTTTTTCTATCAGGCGCATGTGCCCACTGGAGAGACACAGAGAGATGAGAGACAGAAAGCAATCACTCCCAGGGGGAGTGGCCATGTTGCAATCCCTTCTCCATTCTCCTCTCAGGATTTTTGGACATGCATGCACAGATGCCTGGTGTAAGTTTTAAGCCACTGGGTCTGGACTGACACTGTGGTCGACTGCGTGGGAGTCCAGTGACTTAACCATTTCACCTTTGGCTGGTCCCCACACCTAACTTTTTAACCAGAATCTAAGAACTGTCTTGATTGACTCCATTTATTTTACTGCTGCATTAATCACTGTCTGTTTTTAAGCCCCTTGCAGGGAACAGAAGTCTGTCACTCCTCTCCGCCCCCTCTCTTGCATGCCTGGAAGGGAACTGCCCTCCAAGCAGTGATTGCCACCTGATGCTATCAGGTCTCCTTGTATTCCTGTGATCTAACTGATGACAATGACCAGATCTCCTACTCATTTTCCCCAAGACAATGAATAACTTGCTCTTTGTTTTTAGATGTACCTCTTCCCCTATATAAGTTTTGTATCTAGTCCAGTACAGAGAAATGATTGCAGACTCCAGACTACTCTTTCCTTGATGTGGCTTGTTTGTGAAGCTTTCTGCCTGATGGTGTAGCTCCTAGAATTACAAAAGTATAAACAGACAAGGTTGCCAAGGGTAGGATGAATAACTACCTCAGGTGTATTTATCAAAGTTCGCATTGATCATGTTTGTTTGTTTCAGGTCTGGTCATGGCATTTTAATTTTAGATCTTTGCTGTGGCCCTGTTAATTTAAACATACCTCATATGAATTCACAGACTCATATAACACCTACTGATTCCTTGTGTAACCAAGCCTTAAAAGAACCAGAGTGACTTTATATTGTACTTAGTCCTAGAGTCCATTTGAATAGATTAAACCTTAGGAAACTTGGTCTTTGATTTCTGTCTTTCACTTCACAAGTCTTACAGAACCTAGCCTTTTGCCTCCTTCACAATATATGGAGCCTAATGCTTAACTAATGGAAGTTCACAATGTCCATGCTGAGTTTTTACAGATCCCTGGGTGTAGAGACAGGGAAGGGAAAGATGCTACCAGTTTCTCCTATATGATCAGTTAAAAAGATTTTATCAGCTCAAGCAGCACAAAGCCACACCTAACTCTGTTTTGTTTGTTTGTTTGTTTGTTTTCTCCTAAGAGAGATATTTTTTTCTATCAGGCGCATGTGCCCACTGGAGAGACACAGAGAGATGAGAGACAGAAAGCAATCACTCCCAGGGGGAGTGGCCATGTTGCAATCCCTTCTCCATTCTCCTCTCAGGATTTTTGGACATGCATGCACAGATGCCTGGTGTAAGTTTTAAGCCACTGGGTCTGGACTGACACTGTGGTCGACTGCGTGGGAGTCCAGTGACTTAACCATTTCACCTTTGGCTGGTCCCCACACCTAACTTTTTAACCAGAATCTAAGAACTGTCTTGATTGACTCCATTTATTTTACTGCTGCATTAATCACTGTCTGTTTTTAAGCCCCTTGCAGGGAACAGAAGTCTGTCACTCCTCTCCGCCCCCTCTCTTGCATGCCTGGAAGGGAACTGCCCTCCAAGCAGTGATTGCCACCTGATGCTATCAGGTCTCCTTGTATTCCTGTGATCTAACTGATGACAATGACCAGATCTCCTACTCATTTTCCCCAAGACAATGAATAACTTGCTCTTTGTTTTTAGATGTACCTCTTCCCCTATATAAGTTTTGTATCTAGTCCAGTACAGAGAAATGATTGCAGACTCCAGACTACTCTT
>NW_006203645.1:667135-669349 GCF_000334495.1 Tupaia belangeri chinensis
TCTTTCCCTGATGTTGATCTCATTGAATAAATTCCATTTCTTATTCAACCAATTTTGTCTGTCAAAGCAGCAGGTTGCATTGACCAGATTTCTGGTCTTTGGATGAGCATCTCTGCCTGTTTCATCATCACTTTTGAGGGCTTCTGAGGCCCTCCACCAAATTTTCATGTAAATATATAGCCTCACAAACCATTTTCAAAACCATGTCCCTATAATTCAGTATCCTCCTACTCACTTTCTTGTCCCTATGCACAAGCTATTCTCTTTTTGAAATGCCTCTGACTCCTTTCTGTTGATCAAAATTTGACTCCTCTCTCAAAACCTTAAGTGTTTTTTCTCCTCCCAAGTCCCATATCCCTCTAACATGATCTCCCACAGTATCTCAATTTAATTTGTTCTCTGTTGTATTTATATATCTGTCTTAGGGCTGAAACTCCTTGAGATCAAGGACTTTGTATTATTTGTGTTCCTAGTACCCAGGGCATGGTCTAGAAGGTGTTGCTTGATAAATATTTGTTTTAAATCGCATGTTTGTCTCATCACCTTTGTGAGCTTATTAATGTCTTATCCAGCTTCTTAACTGAGTTCCTCCAGCTGGGCAACACTTCTGAAGCTCTCAGTGTGTCACTGAGGCTGACTTTGGAAGAAGAATAAGAAAACTACCTAAAGCATAGTTTGTCTACCTGTCATCACAACAAAATCACTTAGACACCTTTTAAAAGATTAGGCACGGCAGGTGGCATGGTGATTAAGGCCCTGGACTTCCACATGGCCAACAGTGGTTCGAGTCTCGGACCTGGTGGCTTGTTTCTCTCTCTCTCTCCTTATGGTCAAATTAAAAAGATAAAACATGATAACAAGTAAAATTAAATAAATAATTCTCTTTTTTTGGAGAGGTTTTTGCTATAAGGCACGTATGCTCGCTGGAAAGACAGAGAGAGATGGAGAAACAGAAAGCAAGAAATCAACCCCCAGGGGGGATGGCCATGCTACAATCCCTTCTTCTCCATTCTCCCCTCGGGATTTTGGGCATGCATGCATGCACACATGCTAAGCGTGAGTTTAAGCCACCGGGTCCAGGACTTGAACCGTGGTCAACTATGTGGGAGTCCAGCGACGTAGCCATTACACCATCTGTTGGTCCCCCAATAAATAATTCTTAAAAAAAAAAAAAAAAAAAAAGATGGAGTTGCCTGGGCCCTACCTTCAGAGAGCCTAATTTATTTGGTCTAAAGTACAAAGCATGCATCAATCTACATTTTAAAGTTCTCTAGATGATTAAAAAATGCAGTTAGTTTTGGGAATTCCAGACCTAAAGGGCAGGTGAGAAATAGTCACCAATTCCTATATATAAATTAGAATTGTTTCTAATTCACTTTTCTCAGAAGGTGATTTTTTTCCCCAGAAAAAAAAAAATAGTGAAAAGAATGGAAACCATGAAATTTGGATGAAATCGACCTTTTCCCAGAAAAATCTTTGCTCTAAAGGGCCTGAATGGGCCAGCAGGTAGTGTGGAATTATGAAGGTTAAGACAGCTGGGTCCCACATGGCCAACTGTGTGGTTCAAGTCCCAGACCTGGTGACTTGAAAATCATGCCATGTGTATGCCCCAAATCCAAGAGGAGAATGGAAGAGAAGGGATTGATTGAGAAGTGGCCATCCTACCTGAAGAATAATTTCTCTCTCTCTCTCTCTCTCTGTTTTTCTCTGGTGAGCACACATGTCCTATAGCAAAACAGAAAGAAAAAAAAAGAGCCTGAGTTATGCTGTGAAAAGAATCACACAATCAGCACAGAACTGACTTTCCTGTTCACAGTCAGCATGCCTGGAGAATCCCAGTGTTCCCCCTCACAGACATTCGCAAAGTTACAAAAAGCCATAAAATGAACCAAAGACACCAAATGATCAATGTGTTAAGAAACCTTAAGAGTACTCAGTTTCCTCAAGGGTCTCCAATGAGGACGCTCCCTGTGGCACTCAGTGGGATGGGAGAACAGAGTTTGCATAACTCCCAAGTCACCATGCATTCTGTGTTCCATCTGAAGAGTGTACCCTGAAATTGCATAATGTAATGTTGCATATTTGCACAAGGATTTTCCAGTCCTCAGACCTAGGGGATGTCCTGGTGGTGGCGTCTACCTTGGTTCTGTTCTCCAGTGGCTTTCTGACTTGGAGCTGTTACTCTGAAGAAAGATGAAGAACAAAGAGCAAATA
>NW_006203645.1:669368-676002 GCF_000334495.1 Tupaia belangeri chinensis
TATGTCTTCATCAAGAATTTCCAGGAGCACATCCCCTAACTGGCAGCTCAGGTCAGCACATCCTTGGTCCACCTGATGGACTTTAACTAGGCTTGGTCCTTAAATCAGTTACTGCAGCAGAGTTTCAGAAAGGGTATCAGGTACTTCTCAGCACTAGTACTCCTTTTTTATTTTCTTCATTAGCCAAAGTGTTCACAGAGAAGGAAAGGACATGTTTTATTTCCATATTTTGACTCTTTCAGGGTATATAGATGTTAAATTTAATAACCTAAGGGCAAAAAAGAAGTAAAAAAAATTATTATATATTTTAAAAATTACTCCAGCACCTGGCAGAAATTAGGTAACTTTAAAATGTCGGTCATTGGGACAGTGGGTTAAAGGTGCTGGATTCCCACATGACCAACCATGGTTCAAGTCCTGGACCTGGTGACTTGCTTTCTCCCTTTCCCTTTTTCTCTCTTTCTCTCTCTGGTCAAATTTAAAAATAATAACAAGTGGAATCAAATAATTCTTAAAAACAAACAAATAAACAAACAAAAAACTAGCTACCATTGTTCTTGGAGGATGATAAAATGAATGCAATGATGGTGATGAGTAGTGAGCTCTACTGAATCACTTACATTTTATATTTTTAGAATGTAGAGAGAGAAGCAGGGTCTTCAAGGTAAGGAGGGGATTATTTTTTCTCCAAATGAAGTTATTGTATGGAAGAAAAAATAAAGGAATTTAGTATGAGAGACTGTTTTGTAAACAATAAAGGACTATGTAAAATGTATAGAGTTATTATTATCATAAAACATGTACAAGTCAAATACCATGATAATTTGCGAGGAAATGGCATTTGCCACTTGAAAAGGATGTAGAAGACTTGGCTTCTGCCTTGTAGAGCAGCCGCCATGATCTAGGCTCTGATGGTGAAGCAAGTCTAGTTATGAGGATACAGTAAGATTTTTGTGTCTGCACTTGTGAATAGTAAAACAGTGTATAATGCAAAGTGATGTTATTGCAGCTATTATTGGTGATTGAGATATTATTATAGATTTTGAAGAAATTGGCCAGGATTTAATAGACAGAGCTGGCATAAGAAGGCCTTATACAAAGACAGGTGAGGACTAGAAAGATTTCTGCCAAAACTCTCTGCTGGTCGAGAATCCCTGTATGTAACAGAGTTATCTTTGAGCATTTCTTGATATTTTCTTTGTCACCAGGCCTGTGACAACACTGGTGACAATATTGGAAAAGGAATGCTGTCTGCCTCTAGGGAGCTCACCATGATTTGGTTCTGAGGATGGCTTCAAATATCAGGTCAAGATGTTTGTAATAGTTCACTTACAGGCAGTGGAGAGCCACTGAAGATTTTAGAACAGTGAAGTGGCAAGATTTAGACCCTCCTGATAAAATTTTTAATTCAGCTTTCAGCTAGTTTACCACCAGGAAGTATTTTAGGTCACAAGTGATTGAACTCCTTAATTCCCAGGCTTCAGGAACCTACAGTGCTGTACTTCTCTAAACAATTGCCTTTTTTTTTTTTCCAACTTATGAATCATGGAACTGATTATTTCCTTCTTTGTAATGGCTGTTAAAAAGCCTAAACCAAATTTAGCAAGTATATGAGACTTCAAAACATGAATGTGAGTACTCTTTTCAGCCCTGACTTATTTTTCACATGTGTTCACCTTTTAAAATTCTTCTGCTTCTATAAAATCTTGTTGAATAATTTGTGATTTTAAACATCACCTTTAATCCTTTCTGGAATAAAGTAAATTATAAATAGATAAATATAATTTCTTATTTTTTTATTTCTTATTTAATTAACTTTTTGTGAAGATTATTTTAAATGTCCCTGGGGGACAAATATGAAATGTATGGATGAAGTATATTAGAAAAGTACTGTTACAGATGTTACTTTCTAGCATTACTACTGATCTAACTTATAAAATTTAGTTAAAGTCAGGACCAGCAGGTGGCATGGTTGTTAAGGTGCTGGACACTCCCAGGGTTTGAGTTCCAGAACTGGTGGCTTGCTTTCTCACTTCCCCCTTTCTCTCTTTCTCTCTCTTCTCTATGTCTTCCTCTGTCAAATTAAAAATGAGTGAATAAATAAATTAAAAAATGTAATAAATAATTTTTAAAAATTTACTTAAAGTCATGTATAACATTAAACTTGAATATAATGGTGAACCTATTGATGGCAGAATAGTTTTGCATTCCAAGTTTGAATTTTATTTTCAAAAGAATTTAAGATGCAAACTTAAAACTGCCTAAATCTTTGCTTCTGTGTGTTTTAAAACTTCCATTTAAGTTTAAATAAAAGAGCTAAGATTTATTGCCTGTCAGACATTAGAAGATAAAATCTGTTATCTTGATTTTTAAAATCATACATATAAAAATGCACTTGAAATGGAATGAAATCTGTTCTGTTACTAACAGGTATTTGTAATGTTTGGAATACATTGCTAGATCAGAAGAAAGGAAGGAATAGAAAAGTCTGTGTGTATTCTTATATTCAATCTACCTTATCACTTTAAATGTGCACTTTTAAACATTAGAAAGCAAGATAATCTTAAAGAATTTGAAAATACTAAGGACATTTTTCTCCATTTAAACATTTCTCTTTAGAGATTGCTTTCAGGGCCAATTTACAAGACAACTAAACTAATTACCTTGGTTTCTGCATATACCTTTCATCTTTGCCTTCCTCTTTACCTCATCATTCAATCAATTAGTAATCAAAGTTCATCTTTTTGTTTGTTTGTTTTTTTCTCATAGAATTAATTCTTTCTGAAAAAGCTAGAGGTCCATTATCCAGAGGGCAATGACTTTCCACCTAGGAAAAGAAAAGCTAAAATTCAAAAGGGAACTCTGAAAGAACTTAGAGATGTTCCAAATTAAAGCAATATTCTTAGGTCTAAAATGTTGACTTCAGGTTCTACTACATGGTTAGGATGGATTCACTGCAAAGTTGTTTCACTCAGACTTACAAAATATTTTTCATTCATTCATGATAGAGCATGTGTGCAGACACGTGAGACTAAGATGGAGAGAGAGAGAAGCATTCTCCACAGGTCCTGGTCATGACCCGATCTCCTTCTTTTACTTCTCTAGTCCATTGGATCTTGGGCACAACACATACAAGCCAGGTGTGTTTCGGGCTGAGAGGGCCAGAGATAGAACTGTAGTCACCATGTGCCAGACTTTTAGTTACAAATCATTGCTGCTATGTTAGCTAATTTAGAACTTAGAAAGGGAAAATAACATACCATCCAGTTTTATGATTTAAATATAGAATTTATCTTAAATTTGGTAAGCCAATAAATAAACACATCTGCTAATAATCTAGACTAAAGGATAAATGACGAACTGGTATGACTGATGCATTTGTAGTGAACTCATGTTGCTTCATGGGCATCACTGCATTCTTTTTAGTGCTCACTAATCTTTCTATACTTTACTAGAGTTCTATTCACTTTAGATATACTCTCCTGTCCTTTCAAGCTCAAGTCCTTTCTCTATGTAGAAAATCAAAACAGTTCCTTGTTTCTAGGGTTCAGACACTTCTTCTTGATAACATCTCAGAATGTGTCAGGAAATGATTAACAACTGTGTTTCTTGGACATTGTGGTATACTTTATATTGGTCTAGATGTTCAAAGTTATGCAAAGTAGCTAAGGGCACTCTCTCTTCCTCATGTATCTTGAGACACAGTTCTCAGCTCTTGTGGTTTGTCTGACCCTTTGTAATTCCTATTAGGCTTCCATTTGCACCAGAAGAAAATGGAAATCAAGTTAAAATTGAATATAAAAATTCAGAACTAGAAAAGCCATTAGGTGAAGTGCAGATAAACAAGAGAAGGATTTAATCTGTCTTATTCCTTATGGAGTCAAATATTAATACATTGGACTATATCAAAGATGAAGCTATTTATTGCTGAAATCATGTACTAACTCCCCTCTTTCTGAGTTATGTTTATGTGTAGCATAATTATTTTGACTTCTATGTAGATGTATCTATGTAAGTGTTGAATATACTATTTCAGAGAATCTAAAGCTCTAGATGTAAGTTAATAGATGACTTCCCTGGTTTATATAGTACAGCTTGTTTGTGGGGTCCATCTGAGAGAGAATAAAAAAGTGAGAGAGAATGAAACACAGACAAAAATTCATTCTTACCATGCTGCTAAATCAAGTTCTGAGATACTGCCCCTGGAACATGGTGACCACACCACAGTACTTAGCAACTCTTCTCCAAGGAATACTCGGACTCTATCTAGTCTCTAGTTGTCCACAAATACAGATGTCCATAAATACTCATTCCGTGAAAACAGCCCACCTCTGATTTTCAAGGCCAGAAATAAGTACAGGTACTTCTTAAGAGGCAGATAATGGCCACAATAGGTCTTTTCTTTTTAAGAGCAAGAGCCAGAATCCTTGCACCTTTTAGAGCCAAACCCTTCTGCCTTTTAACACCTGTAATTCTTCCAAAACACTCCCCAGAAAAAAAAAAGATTGTTGTTTCTTTTTTAGACTTAGGATATATAAATCCATTTGTACAGTGAAATATACAGCAGTGTGGAAAGCTTCCGAAATAAAGACAAATTAACAATAAACTACTTTTCAAACCCTTGAGGGATTTTTTCAAATGATGTTATCTAATTAGAGAGTGTAATACATGTTCTATGGGTGGAATCTTGGACCTTTAACAACAACTAGGGAAAAGAATTGAAAATGCCTAAAAGATCTTACACTCATTTAAAAAAAAATACTTGCAAAGTATAATTACTAAAAAGTACTATTTGGAAGGAACTATATCATGATTAAGGAAGCATCTGAAAATGAAGTTGCTTGGCAATTTTGAGTTACTCTCCAACTTTAAAAAATCTGTTTAATGGACTTTAAAATGATTCTGTATTTGTGTTTAAAAAGTATGCATTGCTATCCAGGTTGACAGCTTAAGTACCAGGCTCAGCCAGATAAAACCTGAAGTGACTAAGGCAGTGCTTCTTAAATAAGAACAAATTGGAACTGCCATCCCAAATCACTACCATCTCTTTTGGCAAGACTAGATTAGCCCTCATACTCATCTGTTGAGGGAGTTGCTTCAAGCTTGCAAACAGCCAGTTCAGATTACCCAGCAAGTACAAGGTAAAATAAGAAAAAGTTTCCAGAACTCTGTTCTTTGGCTAAGCTACATAAAATAGGGACTTTTTGCAGAAGTGATATGTTTAATATTTAAATATGTATGACTGTATTTTCTTCTCTGTCTCAAGACCTGTTTGAGGGGTCAGCAGGTGGCGTGGTATTAAGGGCTTTGGACTCCCACATGGCCAACCGTGGTTCACGTCCAGGACCTGGCAGCTTGTTTTCTCACTTTCCCTCTCTCTCTTTCTCTCTCACTCTGTTCCTCTTTGGTCAAAGTAAAACAAGCAGACAAATAAATAAACAAAACAATTATTTAAAAAAAGAAAGACCTATTTGAAATAACCAAGTACACGCCCTTGCTTAAACGTTTCTTACCTGCTCTCTTACATCTCTTTGTCTCATTTACTACGCGATTTTGGTTCTGCTTCTGGCCCTTTGGAATTGAGGTTTGAATTTGTCTCTATTCCTGTAGACCTTTGTTTTTCCTAACAGGCTCTGCTGGTTTATGCTGCCGGCCTTCTA
Organism: Tupaia belangeri chinensis; assembly: GCF_000334495.1. Taxonomy (NCBI): domain Eukaryota; kingdom Metazoa; phylum Chordata; class Mammalia; order Scandentia; family Tupaiidae; genus Tupaia; species Tupaia belangeri. The sequence continues at coordinate 675,029 of NW_006203645.1, forward strand.
TAAACTGCTCTACCCTAGTTCTTGCTTTCTGAAACTAAGTTCCTGCAGTCATTTGGCTGGCTGGCTTGTGTCTGTCTGCAGGAGGGTGTGTGAGCATGTCGGGAAGGAGGACTGGGGTATATGTGCACTCTGGATAATCAATCACTAAATATAGAGAGGAGTGAGATCAAGCTCCAAACAGAAACAAGGGAGTGAAGAAGTAATGCATTTGCTATTTCTTATTGATCATCCTGAGGTTTGAAGTAAATTCTTAATTAGGTTTTTACTTCCCTGCCTAGAATTTTATCTCAGTCCTCAGATTTTGCTGCCACCTGGTGCTAAAATGTTCCAGGTAGTAAATATAATAGTAAAAATGGCTAAGTAGTTTGACAAACTCCAGAAAGTATAACTTACATTCAGAGATAATACAAATTAGAATGCTGGATATTTAACATTAAAATTTTTAAAATAGCACATTTAAAATAACCCAAACTAGCCTAATTGAATAATAAATAAATGTGGTATACCTATTATAACTTATTTATGACAAGACATAATAAAAGTAAATTACTATGTAACACTAAGATATCAACCAAGAATAATAGCTGGGGGCCGGTAGAAGGCATAATGGTTACATCGTTGGACTCCCAAGTATTCAACTGCGGTTCAAGTCCCAGACCTGGGAGCCTAAAACTCATGCTGGGCATGTGTGCATGTGTGCCCCAAATCCCAAGAGAATGGAGGAGAAGAAATTGCAGTATGGCCATCTCCTGGGGGGTGATTTCTCACTTTCTGTCTCTCTGTTTCTCCAGCTTGTGCAGATGCCCTATAGCAAAACTTTCTCTTAAAAAAAAAAAAAAAAAAGAGACTAGCTGGAAGTTTGTTATATATTTGCATAACTAAAGGACAAATTCAGGGCTTTATCCTACCCTGAAACAAAGAACAATCTGCTTCAAAGTGTCTTCCTGTAAGAGGAAGCTGCTTGCCACTCTTTC
>NW_006203645.1:676014-678317 GCF_000334495.1 Tupaia belangeri chinensis
TTGTTGTTTTTTTTTTTTGTTTTTTTTTTATTGCCAGTGTGAGAAGGAGCCAGTGTCCTAGGAGAAGTTATAGCTCTTGCTTCAGGCTTGCTATTGAGACTTCGCTCAGCACTGTGACGTCTTCCCAATGTAAGTCCTCCTAATCCATACGTGAATAAGAAATTACTAGTTTATTGAAAATTCTATGAGATATTAGAAGCAGTTTTGTGTTATAAAATCAAATTTTAAAACTTACTACAATCATACTTAAACATCTTTCCTCTTTCTCCCAGTTTTTCATTGTGAACAACAGCTTTTCTTTCTTTTCAGAAATCTTCTCCCTCCTTACACAATTGTTGTTCTCCAAACTCATTCTTTTTTCCAGCTTCTTATTCCAAATCATAATCATCTCAGAGTTTCCTCTCCTATTTGCATGCTCAGACCCAGATGACTATATATATTATATTTTATATATTATAGATATTACAGACAGAGACACATACCCTCTGGCAGCTAGTGATATATTAAATGCTTTTTTTCAATGCCCATTAAGAAATACTACAAGAAGCTGTTCTCTGACCAAGGAGATCCAATGATCCTTACAGTGTCTTAACAGTCAGAGTTACATTAGAGAGCATATGGCAAGCCTTTGAGCATTTAGATTACATCACAAATCTCAAAAACAATAGGTGGAAGCTTGTTTCATATTTATATATCCTGTATTTATTATATATTATATTCCTTGATCTTCTGCTACTGGGAGAACTAGTTCAAACCCTTTGTCATTTTAGAGCAAATTACATCATCCTCGCCCAATTACTATTACTTTTGAAAAATGACATCTGATTTGCTATTGGGTCCTACTAGAGATTAAACACTTGCCTATGGGCCATTAAGTTCCATGAAGCCTGATCTTCTCATCACAAAGTGGGTGATGTTTGCTTTGGGCCTTGGCACTGGCTGGATTGGTGTTTTGGTCTTCCTACTACCAGAGGGCTGTGTAGGCACCAAAACACCAGAAAAGACTTGGGAAACAGTACAAGGAAGCCCATTTTGGCACAGCTCTAAAAGGCAACATTTTTGGTACTTCCCATTGCAAAGGGAATTGTGCTGAAAAAGTAGGAGTAGGAGCCAAACAACCAAATTTTGTCATCAGGAAGTATGTCAGAGTCTAGGTAATCAGGAGCAGCAAGAAAATCACAGCCTTTGTTTCCAGTAATGATTGCTTAAACTTTATTGAGGAAAATAGGGGCCGGCAAGTGGCATGGTGGTTAGAGGTGCTGAACTCCCACATGGCCAACCACGGTTCAAGTTTTGGACCTGCTGGCTTGCTTTCTCACTTCATCTCTCTCTCTCTCTGTATCTCTGTGATCAAGCTGAATAATAATAATGACAATAATAATAAATAAAGTTAAATAAAATAATTCTTTTAAAAAAAGAAGCAATAGTCTATTTAGAAAAAAAAAACAAACTTTATTGAGGAAAATAATGAAGTTCTGGTTGCCAGATTTGATCACAAGGGTCCTGTTGCTGGTGACATCCCTGGAATTGCATTAAAGTTGTCAAAGTATCCGGTATCTCTCTTCTGGCTTTGTACAAAAGCAAGCAAGAAAGAACAGAACTATAAATTTTGATGCTGAAAACACAGTAGTAATAAATCTTCATAGGCCCTACCCCTGAAAAAAGTCAAAGTGAGTGATGTCTGACCCAGTAAGCTGTAATATTAAGTGTGCACAGCAGCACGTTATCATTAAGTGGGAGTGCTATGCACGAGATCAGGTTTAAGCAGGCCTTGAAGAAACAAGTACATTGCATCAGCAAGTGGCTCAGATTCCCATGAACCCTGCTGCTGCTGCATTGCCTCCCCTTTCTCAATATACACCTATGGCCTCATGGAGTGTACCTTATCACCAGTTGACTGGGCAGGGATGGGTGGATTGGAGTCAAGTTTACAGATATTTCTACCAAAAATACTGGAAGAAGCTGAAATTGGAAGCCCACAGTACTAAAGGCCCACTCAGGTATGCCGATTAAGAACAGTGTTGAAAGATTCCCAACAGGCGGTGCACCTATTTGGTTAATTTACCTGGAAGGAGAAATAGCAAAGTATGAACATAATAATTTATGAACAGTGACTAATCTTTTTGCTAAAAAGGAAGCTCCCGCCCCTCCCAAAGCTGAAGCTAAAGCAAAGGCTTTGAAGGCCAAGAAGGCAGTGCTGAAAGGCATCCACAGCCACACAAAAAAGAAGATCCATATATCACCCACCTTCCAGAGGCTGAAGACTCTTTGGCTGCAGAGGCAGCCTAAATATCCCCCGAAGA
>NW_006203645.1:678329-743403 GCF_000334495.1 Tupaia belangeri chinensis
TAAATGTCCGCGGAAGAGCGCCCCCTGGAGAAACAAGCTTGACCACTATGCCATCAAGTTCCCTCTGACAACCGAGTCTACCATAAAGAAGATAGAAGACAACAACACACTTGTGTTCATTGTGGATGTCAAGGCTGAAAAGCACCAGATCACACAGGCTGTGAAGAAGCTCTATGATATTGATGTGGCCAAGGTCAACACTCTAATCAGGCCTGATGGAGAGAAGAAGGCATATGTGTGACTGGCTCCTGGTTATGATGCTTTGGATGTTGCCAACAAAATTGGGATCATCTAAAGCAAGTCTAATTCTAAATATGTAATTCTAAATACATATTTGTACACATTAAAACAAAACAAAACAGTGACTAATGACTAATGGTTTGGTTGATTGGTCATGTACTTGGAAGGAAGACGACTGGAAAATTGGAAGCAATGAAGTTTGGAAAAAAGATATAAGGATAGACCTCTCTAAATGAGAACAAGACATGATAGTATTTGTGTCTAAAGTGAATGCTCACCAAAGAGTAACTTTACTAGAGAAGGAGATTAGTGATGAGGTAGACAAGAGGATCATTTTTATGGATATCCATCTTCAGCCGGTCACTCCTGTCCTTGCCCAATGCATCCATAAACAAAGTGGTTATGGCTGCATGATAGAAGTTAACCAGCAACATGGACTTTGACTCACCGAAGTCAGTGTGGTTACCACTATGGCTGAGTCCCCAACTGTCAACAGCAAAACCCAGTACCAACTGGAGATATGACACCATTTTTCAGGCCACTTAGTTCAGGCTGATTACATTAGATTATTTCTACCTTGGTTGGACACAAATTTTTCTTACAGAAGGCCTTACTTGTTATTATAGTATTCCACCCATTCTTTCTTCTTACCAAGAAATTAATTTTACAGAGAATGAGTACAACACTAATCTTCCCATAAACTAGAAACAGCTGACTGGTAGAATTTTGTAATAGACTTTTGAAGACTCAGCATAAGATGAATAGCAAAACCTTATTAGTTGAATCATATTGTGCAGAAGCATGGTCATATTATTGTTTTTATTTGAAAATTAAATATGGTTAAAGAAGTGAGCATGTAGACCAAGTTGACAAGGGATGACTGTGCCAGATTGTGCTATGTCAACATGGATAAACTGAGAACTGCATTTCCTACCGTACCATTTTTGGTATGATTTTGATTTAGTGTTAGTCGAGAGAGGAGCTTGTCCTAGATTTGAAAGGCTCAAGTAAAGCACTTATCATTCCTTTCTGAAGGTCAGTTATCCTGGTCAAACTAGAGATGATTAAATGTGGTAATGAACAGATACAGAGGTGCCCAACAGGTCCATCTTGTGGTTTTTCTACCATTAGCATTTAAATATATTGTTCCCATCTTTAAAAATCTTCCATTTGGGGGCCAGCAGATGGTGTAGTGGTTAAGGTGCTGGACTCCCACATGGCCAACCATGGTTTGAATCTTGGATCTGGTGGCTTGAAACACACTGGGTGCATGTTTGAGTGTGTGTCCAAAATCCCAAGAAGAGAAGGGAAGAGAAGGAATTGCAGCATGGCCATGCCTTCTGGGGGATGATTTCTCACTTTCCTTCCCACTGTCTCTCTCTGTCTCTCTGGTGAGAGCCTATGCCCTATGGAAAGAAACCTTAAAAAAAAAAAAAAAAAAAGAAAATCTTGGGACTGGCAGATGGTATAATGTTTACATCGCTGGACTCCCACATAGTTCCAGACCCGGTGGCTTAAATTCACACTGGGCACATGTGCATGCAAGCCCAAAATTCCAAGAGGAGAAGGGATTGAGGTATGACCATCCCCTCTGGGGGTGATTTCTTGCTTTCTATCTCTGTATTTCTGGTGAGCACATGCACCTTATAGCAAAAATCTTTATATATATTAAAAAAAAAATCTTTCCTTTGACCTTGTGTCTCATTCCATACTATTCTGTACTTTTGTGCTGGTTCCATACATTTTTACCATTCTTTTAATCCTCTGCTCTGTCCTCTGCTATTTCCTTCCTCCTAAAACTGCTCTTGTCGCTCTTCTCCATGTACTCATTCTTTGTGAATTTCTATTACTATTATACGCTGATGGCTCCCAACAATATACCTACCCAAATTTCTCCTCTGAGCTTCATACCTGTGTATCTAATTGTCTTCTCAACACCTTCACCTGGATAGAAGGATATTCATATCTAAACTCATCATATTCCCCATCAAAACTGTACCTCCGACATATATCAGTGAATAGCACCATAACCCGCTCAGGTGTCCAAACCAGAAACCAGGTTTGAAAGCTTTCCACTTGTCTCCCTCCCACTGCCACTTTCCTTGTTTAGATTTCTTGTATCTCTTGCCTGGAAAAATTTAATATTTATTCTTTCTGAATTTGTGAAGATCTAATTACATTAGGTCATCAGGAAAGTCATGATGTATTTTTCTATGTTTTTCAATGCAGAAAATACATCATAACTTTCCTCATGGCCCAATATAATACAATTAAAGTGCATCACACAAACATGGTTTATCATGGTTTATCTTCAGTATAGACCATATTAACCCTGAGAATCTGGGCAGTAAATCCTTGCTATGGAAGAAGTTGCAGCCTATATTGAGTTAAGATGAGCTAAAGGAAAACATACTTGTACATCAGGGGACATTTTCCGTGTTTTAGACCTGATGACAATGCTGTCCATCCCATATATATTAATTTCCTACCATATACTAGGAACCATGTTTGCAGGGGAAGCTTCCAAAGCATTGATTCACTGTATGTTTTGGGCCCAACACTATGTGACACGCAGAGAATATAAAGATTAAAAAATCATAGTCTCTTGTTAAGGAGTACATAACTTTCTTCTGTCACTATCTGTGCTGAATGACATCCCTGATGATCCCACCTAATGCTGAGCTCCTCCCGGCGTAGTGTTTCAGTAAAGTTCTTTGAGACCCTAGTATTTTCAGAGAATAAATTAAGTTCAGAGGGGGAAAAAAATCCCCATTTCAAAGTCAATCTAAAGGAACATGTGTAGATTGTTGTCTAGATGCAAGAATTCTTATCCGGTGACACATAGGAACCACCTTCTTGAGACCTGAATTAAATTGCAAGCAATCTCAATAATGAATTCAGCCTTGTGCTCAGCCCATTCCCAGAACCTCTGGCTTAATTATGAGAAGAAAACCTATTTATTCTGGGACATCACCACTTTGGGATAAATTCCTGGAAGCCATCAAAAAAGCAATGGGAAGATCTTTCTGAGTCTCTTCTCTGGATTTCTGAGAAAGAAGTGTTTCATATTTGGCCTGTCAGCTTGCTTTTAGTTTCAGCCCATGGATTTCTCCCTAAGTTAATTTTCTTTGAAATTAGGTCTCTCTGTTCATACAGAGGCCTAGGTCTTTTGTGGGAAATTAAGCCAACCTTTCTGTGTCTTCCGTAGATACCATCTTTTCTTGAGCAAGTTCTTCCTACTATTAGTTACAACATAATAAAAATAATATTTTATAAATTCTTTTCTTGTGTTTTAGTTCTCTTAATCCTAATAGCAACCCAGAGAGGCAGGGCTATGAGGAGCCTGAGACTCAGAGAAAAGTAACTCATCTAAAATCATGCAGGTATTAGATGACAGACTTCATAACGAACTCTAATATTTTTTTTTTTTGAGAGGTTTTTGCTATAGGGTGTGTATGCTCTCCAGAAAGACAGAGAGAGACAGAAAGACAGAAAGCGAGAAATCATCCCCCAGGGGGGATGGCCATGCCTCAATCCCTTCTCCTCCATTCTCCTCTCTGGATCTTGGGCATGGACGTGCATGCGCCCAGCATGAGTTTAAGCCACTGGGTCTGGCACTCAAACCATAGTCGACTACACGGGAGTCCAGCGACATAGCCATTACGCCAACTGCTGATCCCAGAACTCCAATATTCTAACTCCTGTATTGTTTCCACCTTTTCTCCCTATATCTGTCAAGTGGCCAGATATAGGGAGAAAAGCTTAATCCATTTCAAAATATTCTGAAAATAAATAAAACTATATTGATATTGGGAGTGAGAAAACACTGTCTCTTCTGGAGAATAGATTGGTTGTGGGGACCTATGGAACCACCTCTCTCCCCCGTAAGCCTGGGCCTAGAGGCAGCCTATTAAGAACAAGAAAATGCAAAAGGTCTTCTGAGGTAGCAGTTCTCAGCTTTGGCTACACAATGAAAACACCTGGGGAAGGACTAGCAGATAGCATTGTGGTTATGTTGCTGGACTCCCACATGGCTGACTGTGGTTCAAATCTAAGACCTTGCACTTGAAATGCTGGGCACCTGTCTGTGCATGCCCAAGATCCAGAGAAGAGAATAGAGAAGAAGGGATCATGGCATGGCCATCCCCGCCTGGGAGGTTGATTTCTTGCTTTCTGTTTCTCTCTGTCTCTCCAGTGTACCCTATAGCAAAAATCTCTCTTAAATAAATAAATAAATAAGAAAATATCTGGGGAGCTAAAGACTACTGAAGACTGGGCTCCAGTTCCAGAGGTTTTTATTTAATTGATCTTTGGAGCAGCCTGGCCCATTTAGGTAAAAGCCCCAGTATGATACTAATAAGCAGCCAAGATTAAGAAACATTGCCTGAGGGCAGGCCCATCAGGTGGTGTGATAGTTAAGGTGCTGGATTCCCACATGACTGACTGTAGTTTGAGTCCTGGACCTGGCGGCTTCTAAATCATACAGGGCGCATGTGTGTATGCACAAAATCCTGAGAGGAGAGTGGAGGAGAAGGGATTGTAAGGTAGCCATCTTCTCCGCAGAAGATGATTTCTCATTCTGTCTCTCTGTCTCTTTCCTGTGAGAACATACAATCTATGGCAAAAATTCTAAAAAAAAAAAAAATGGTGCCAAAGAAACATTGTCTGAGGGCTTCCACAGGGAACCTGTTTCTTATAGGATTTATGGTCTCATTTTGTCTTTTCTAAATGCTTATTACATAAATCATAGAATAACACCTAGAAAATATGGATTAATTCTTAGAGATTAACTATAATTATTCTACAGAGAAATAAATATTATTAAAATTTTTCAGAATTTTTTCCTATGTATATATACATAAATAAATGATCTTAGATACTCGAATTAAAACTGATATAATGATATATGTGCCACCGAATAGTATGCCTCTTATCTATGATTTTTTTCCATATTAATAAATTCATGTCATACCATTTTCAAAGACTTTATGAAATTCTATTGTATAATTATGCCTCATTTAGTCTTTAATAACAAGCATTTTTCTTTATCTCCACTTCCACTTCTTTTCAGACAAGACACTTGAAATCCTAGAATCTAGTAGAGAGAATCAGTTCTTTTTGGCTTCAGAGTCAACTCTAATTTATCTGGAAGATTTATGATTAAATATTATACCAACTTGGACAAGGTCTTTTTGGAGAGAAATTTGAAAACTATTCTTTTTTTAAAAAAATATTTTATTTAACTGTATTTATTTATTTTAATTTGACCAGAGAGGGAAGGAGAGTGAAGGAGAGAGAGAGAGAGAGGAAGCAAGCCACCAGGTCTGGGACTTGAACCATGGTCCGCCATATGGGATTCCAGCAACCACAACCAGAACATGTGTAGATTGTTGTCTAGATGCAAGAATTCTTATCCGGTGACACATAGGAACCACCTTCTTGAGACCTGAATTAAATTGCAAGCAATCTCAATAATGAATTCAGCCTTGTGCTCAGCCCATTCCCAGAACCTCTGGCTTAATTATGAGAAGAAAACCTATTTATTCTGGGACATCACCACTTTGGGATAAATTCCTGGAAGCCATCAAAAAAGCAATGGGAAGATCTTTCTGAGTCTCTTCTCTGGATTTCTGAGAAAGAAGTGTTTCATATTTGGCCTGTCAGCTTGCTTTTAGTTTCAGCCCATGGATTTCTCCCTAAGTTAATTTTCTTTGAAATTAGGTCTCTCTGTTCATACAGAGGCCTAGGTCTTTTGTGGGAAATTAAGCCAACCTTTCTGTGTCTTCCGTAGATACCATCTTTTCTTGAGCAAGTTCTTCCTACTATTAGTTACAACATAATAAAAATAATATTTTATAAATTCTTTTCTTGTGTTTTAGTTCTCTTAATCCTAATAGCAACCCAGAGAGGCAGGGCTATGAGGAGCCTGAGACTCAGAGAAAAGTAACTCATCTAAAATCATGCAGGTATTAGATGACAGACTTCATAACGAACTCTAATATTTTTTTTTTTTGAGAGGTTTTTGCTATAGGGTGTGTATGCTCTCCAGAAAGACAGAGAGAGACAGAAAGACAGAAAGCGAGAAATCATCCCCCAGGGGGGATGGCCATGCCTCAATCCCTTCTCCTCCATTCTCCTCTCTGGATCTTGGGCATGGACGTGCATGCGCCCAGCATGAGTTTAAGCCACTGGGTCTGGCACTCAAACCATAGTCGACTACACGGGAGTCCAGCGACATAGCCATTACGCCAACTGCTGATCCCAGAACTCCAATATTCTAACTCCTGTATTGTTTCCACCTTTTCTCCCTATATCTGTCAAGTGGCCAGATATAGGGAGAAAAGCTTAATCCATTTCAAAATATTCTGAAAATAAATAAAACTATATTGATATTGGGAGTGAGAAAACACTGTCTCTTCTGGAGAATAGATTGGTTGTGGGGACCTATGGAACCACCTCTCTCCCCCGTAAGCCTGGGCCTAGAGGCAGCCTATTAAGAACAAGAAAATGCAAAAGGTCTTCTGAGGTAGCAGTTCTCAGCTTTGGCTACACAATGAAAACACCTGGGGAAGGACTAGCAGATAGCATTGTGGTTATGTTGCTGGACTCCCACATGGCTGACTGTGGTTCAAATCTAAGACCTTGCACTTGAAATGCTGGGCACCTGTCTGTGCATGCCCAAGATCCAGAGAAGAGAATAGAGAAGAAGGGATCATGGCATGGCCATCCCCGCCTGGGAGGTTGATTTCTTGCTTTCTGTTTCTCTCTGTCTCTCCAGTGTACCCTATAGCAAAAATCTCTCTTAAATAAATAAATAAATAAGAAAATATCTGGGGAGCTAAAGACTACTGAAGACTGGGCTCCAGTTCCAGAGGTTTTTATTTAATTGATCTTTGGAGCAGCCTGGCCCATTTAGGTAAAAGCCCCAGTATGATACTAATAAGCAGCCAAGATTAAGAAACATTGCCTGAGGGCAGGCCCATCAGGTGGTGTGATAGTTAAGGTGCTGGATTCCCACATGACTGACTGTAGTTTGAGTCCTGGACCTGGCGGCTTCTAAATCATACAGGGCGCATGTGTGTATGCACAAAATCCTGAGAGGAGAGTGGAGGAGAAGGGATTGTAAGGTAGCCATCTTCTCCGCAGAAGATGATTTCTCATTCTGTCTCTCTGTCTCTTTCCTGTGAGAACATACAATCTATGGCAAAAATTCTAAAAAAAAAAAAAATGGTGCCAAAGAAACATTGTCTGAGGGCTTCCACAGGGAACCTGTTTCTTATAGGATTTATGGTCTCATTTTGTCTTTTCTAAATGCTTATTACATAAATCATAGAATAACACCTAGAAAATATGGATTAATTCTTAGAGATTAACTATAATTATTCTACAGAGAAATAAATATTATTAAAATTTTTCAGAATTTTTTCCTATGTATATATACATAAATAAATGATCTTAGATACTCGAATTAAAACTGATATAATGATATATGTGCCACCGAATAGTATGCCTCTTATCTATGATTTTTTTCCATATTAATAAATTCATGTCATACCATTTTCAAAGACTTTATGAAATTCTATTGTATAATTATGCCTCATTTAGTCTTTAATAACAAGCATTTTTCTTTATCTCCACTTCCACTTCTTTTCAGACAAGACACTTGAAATCCTAGAATCTAGTAGAGAGAATCAGTTCTTTTTGGCTTCAGAGTCAACTCTAATTTATCTGGAAGATTTATGATTAAATATTATACCAACTTGGACAAGGTCTTTTTGGAGAGAAATTTGAAAACTATTCTTTTTTTAAAAAAATATTTTATTTAACTGTATTTATTTATTTTAATTTGACCAGAGAGGGAAGGAGAGTGAAGGAGAGAGAGAGAGAGAGGAAGCAAGCCACCAGGTCTGGGACTTGAACCATGGTCAGCCATATGGGATTCCAGCACCCACAACCATCACTCCACCTACCAGTCCCTGGAGACTATTCTTAATACCCAAGATCCAATTTTTTAAATTAAAGAATCTCGTGGTTCTACAACCCTCAAAGTTCCAGCATGTCTGCCATTGTTTGAGATCTGTTTTCATATGGTTTAAGCCTAGTCAGCTACCTGGGTAAGCTTGTTGAGAAAGTCTATAATATAATGCTAAAAATTACAACTAAAATTTGCATAGCACTTTAGAATGAAAACTTCTAACATAAAAATATAATAAGAACTAACTACTATTATATTTATTAAATATTCCTGTTGAGAACTGATGTGCTAAGCACTGAACAAGGCACTTAATCCTCTATCTGATATCTCTCATATGTATGGAGGAATAATTCAATCACATGCCATTTTGTTAATTCATATTGCCTCTTACTGATGCAGAGATACCCTCCCCAGAGGAGATTTGTTTCCTGGGCCTTCATTCTCAAGCACTGATTATTCACACAATAATGTTTCACAGCTCATGGAAATATGCCTGCATCCTTTTCATTTCCTAGGGCAATGGTTCCCAAAATGTAGTCCCTGACCTGGTGTCACCAATGAACTTGTTAGAAATACAAATTCATGGGCAGAATCTTTGGCCATGGGTATCAAGAAACTGTGTCTTAATAAGCTTTCCAGATTGTTCCAGTGAACGTTAAAGACGAACTCTAATGTTTGAGAACCACAGATAATAAATGCTTTCTGTTCTAAATCTCATAGTAGCAGTTTTAATTGGATGATTAGATGGAAAAACTTTTTACAGAGCTTGGGAAGACAGGAAGAGGATCATATTTGGAAGAAAATCATGGAATTGGGTCTGATATGGTGAATTTGAAGTACCTTTGAGATATTGAGGCTACGAGAGGCATCTGGAGCTTTCAGGTCTGGAGCTCACTGTTAGGTCTGAGCTGGAGATTTAGGTTTGGGAGTGGTGGTTGAAGCCATGAGTAAGACTGGGCAGGGTAGTGGCAAGTATTAGCACAGAAGAGAACCACTGACCAACTCAAAGGATTAGCACTGCAAGGGAACTTCAGAAAGTTCATGGAAAAATGAAATTAAAGCATGAGTTTATTTTAGTGCACAAAATTGAAATCCATACATAGTTTTTTTTGGGGGGAGAGGTTTTTGCTATAGGGCGTGTGTGCTCACCAGCCAGACAGAGAGAGATAGAGAGATAGAAAGCGAGAAATCACCCCTCCCAGGGGGATTGGCCACGTCACAGTCCCCTCTCCTCCATTCTCCTCTCGGGATCTTGGGCACGCACGCACACACGCCTGTCGTGAGTTTTAAGCCACCGGGTCCAGGACACGAACTGCGGTCAACTACATGGGAGTCCAGCAACATAGCCATTATGCTAACTGCTGGTCCCCATAGTTTTTTCATAATATATTTTTCATGAATTTTTTGAAGTTTACATATTTTAGGATAGTATGGGGCTCAGAGAAAGGAGAAAGGAGAATCTGAGGGCAGTCATTCTTCCTTGCAAGTGACTTGCATTGGAATATGAGTCTCATCTTCCCCTCTGAATTATAAACTCCTTAAAGGCAGGGACTGTGTAAACTTTAGTAAGTCCCTCAGACAAAGGTACATTACTATACAGTTTGTGAATAATCAGTGAATTTTTACCAGGATTCTTTCTTGCAGAAATCCAGTATGTTCAGAGCCACTAGGAAGATGATTCCTCCAAAATCACTTCTATAATTCCCCAACGGACAGTGTGCAGATTAAAAATAAGTGAATAAATACAGGGCATCATGTGTAATCCACTGATATCCATGCTAATCACATTAATCAGAATGAATTAATTACACCTGAAAACAGATGCAAAGTTAAATTCCTTAGAAAGTCAATTCATTAAACTCATATTGGAATGCACAGTCAACAACCCCCATGTTTAGAAACTATCAGCATGATTTGTGGCAACTTCTGATTTACTAACGAAACTGCTTAAAACATTTTTAAAGGCAATTACAATTACTGTCTGGCATTTGATGGAAAGAAATCTCGTCAGCATTGTCCCTTGTGTGTCAACTGTCACAATTTTCTAAAAATTTTGAGGTGAAAAATAGGCAGGCTCTACTATTTGCTAGCCTCGATTAGGGTTAATTCAATGTGTGTCTGCAAATAATAGTGTTTAATGTAATCTCTCTAATTACAGATAAAACGCATTTTCAGTCATGCTCATCACTGACAGTATTTTGGGATAAGTTAAACTGACAGCTGCTTTCTAAAGGAAAGGAAAAAACAAACCCTCCTTGGGGTTGTGTTGATTCTTTCTTTTCTCTTCCTTTCTCACTCATGTAAGTACATTAAAGTTCAGAAAAAGATGAAACTGGACAACTTTGGCTCTATATACCAACTTTGGAAACCATGGCATAGTCTATCTCTTAGGAATTTCACATGTTTTCTACCTTCCATCCCCATCAATGAATATCTAACTTTAATTCACTAAAGAAGCATTTTCTAAGGGTTTTCAGTGAACCAGACATTGTGTTAGGCCCTAAGGAGGCAAGAAGGACAGATTCTATCAAAACTGCCCTCTATTATAACTGGCCCAATGAGCAAGTCAATCTTCCTACTCTCCTAGACAGGACTAGTCACAGTGCCAATAGATTTACCATCCCTCCAATGTGGAACTATTTATATAACAATCTTTTATTTCCTTTTTTAACTTTTCTTTCTTTATTCAAACAGTGTGTGTGGAAATAAATGAGAGAGAGAGAGAAAGAGAGAAGTACCCTCCAGAGAGTCTGGTCATGTCATAATACTTTTCTTGCCAGCCCTCCATCCCATCAGATCTTGGGCATTTGAGTTTGTGCCTGGTGTGTTTTAGACTGACTAGGGCAGTGTTTGAATTGCAGTCGCCATGTGGAATCTAGATTTTCATGAGCTACAGATTACCACTGTGCCACAGGACTGGCCCTTAATTTGCAATATTTTCTGAAGAGTAAGCTCTTGTTCCTCTTCAACCACAACTGACTGGACCAGAAATAACACAAGGAATCTAATCCACAAATTGCCCAACTAATGACAATATGGCCTGGCATGAAAAGTTGAGATAGACCAATCACATTTTCTCTCTTAGTAACAGGAATTAGAAAATGCAGAGGTGGTTAGGAGAAAAGGTGAAATTAGAAGGTACTTATTTTCAGAGAGAAAACATATGACGGAAAAAAATTAAGACCTTATATGGGCATAGGTGTTGATCATCAGGTTTATGAGGCTATGAGGAAACAGGAACACAGGGCCTAGTTCAGAATTGAATAAGTAAAGGAATGAATGAATGAATGAATAATTGTGACTAATATGTCTTTAGCTTGAATTGGTAGCCAGAAAAAGCACAAGTGATTCACACAGAGTCAGTATCTTTTTTTTTTTTTTTTTTTTTTAGGGATTATTTTTATTTAACTTTATTTATTTTAATTTGACCAGAGAGGGAGAGAGTGAGTAAGTGAGAGAGTGAGTGAGAAAGCCAGCTGCCAGGTCCAGGACTCAAACTGTGGTTGGCCATGTGGGAATCCAGAGCCCTTAATCATTATGCCACCACCTTGCCCTCTGAGTCAGTATCCTTAATACTCCTTTTAAAAAATTATGTATTTGGGGGACCAGCAGTTAGCGTAATGGCTATGTCACTGGACTCCCACGTAGTCGACCGCGGTTCACGTCCCGGACCCGGTGGCTTAAAAAAAAACTCACGCCGGGTGCGTGTGCGTGCGTGCCCAAGATCCCGAGAGGAGAATGGAGGAGAAGGGATTGCGGCGTGACCATCCCCCCTGGGGGGTGATTTCTCGCTTTCTGTCTCTATGTCTCTCTCTGTCTGTCTGGCAAGCGCACGCGCCCTACAGTGAAAATCTCTCCAAAAAAAAAAAAAAAAAGAAAAAGAAAAAAAAATTATTTATTTGGACCAGCAGTTAGCATAAGGGCTATGTCACTGAACTCCCATGTAGTCAACCGCAGTTCAGTTCCCGGACCCAGTGACTTAAAACTCACGCCGGGCACGTGTGCGTGTGTGTCCAAGATCTTGAGAGGAGAATGAAGGAGAGGGGATTGCAGTGTGACCATCCACCCAGGGGGTGATTTCTCTCTATCTCTCTGTCTCTCTCTGTCTGTCTGGTGAGCACACGAGCCCTATAGCAAAAACCTCTCAAAAATTATTTATTTAGTTCTACTTATTATTATTATTATTTAATTTGATCAGAGAGAGAGAGAGAGAGAGAGAGAGAGAGAGAGAGAAAGCAAACTGCCAGGTCTGGGACTCAAACTGTGGTCTGCCATGTGGGAATCCAGCGCCTTTAACCACTGTGCCACCTGCCAGCCCCAATACTCCTTTTTCTTTTTTCTTTTTTAAAGAATTACTTAATTTAATTTATTTACTTATTTTTATTTATTTTAATTTGACAAGAGAGGGACAGAGCGAGAGAGAGAGGGAAAGTGAGAAAGCAAGCCGCCAGGTCCAGGTCTTGAATTTAGGTTGGCGATGTGGGAGTCATTAACTACCATGCCACCTGCTTGTCCCAGTATCCTTAATACTCCTGACTTGTTTTTCACCTATGCTGCAAATGAGTCATGTTTCTTGCATTGTGAGTGTCTTAGTTGGGATATAGTTCAGCTTTGGGTAATGGAAAAACTCAAAATAATAGTGGTTCAACAGTTTGTTTTCCTCTCATGGAAAGTCTAGTTATAAGCAATCTGGAGCTGATAATTTAGATCTGATCCACAAAAACCTCAGGGTCCAGATTTTTGCCATAGAGCACGTGCACTCACCGGAAAGACAGAGAGAGACAGAAACAGATTGTGAGAAACCACCCCCTAGGGGGAATAGCCATTCTGCCATCCCTTCTCCTCTGTTCTCCCCTTGGGATTTTGGGCACACATGTACAAAATCCAGTGTGAGTTTAAGCCACTGGTTCCAGGTCTCGAACCTCAGTCAACTGCATGGGAATTTAGTGATGTAACTATTATGTCAACTGCTGGTCCCTCTTTTTTTCTTTTTTTTAGGCATGCACGCACACGTGCCCAGTGTGAACTTAAGCCATTACGCTAACTGCTGGTCCCCTTCTTTTTTTCTTTTTAAGAATAATTTATTTGATTTTACTTATTATTATTGTTGTTGTTGTTGTTTAATTTGCTATAGGGCATGTGTGCTCATCAGAGAGAGAGAGAGGAAGAGAGAGAGAGAAAGAGAGAGAGAGAGAGAGAGAGAGAGAAAGGGAAATAGGGAAAGTAAGCCATCAAGTCCAAGACTTAAATCACAGTCAGCCATGTGGGAGTCCAGTGTCTTAACCACCATGCACCTGCTGGTCCCCAATTTGCTTTTCTACAATCCCTAGGAGTTACTCTTATCTCCATAGTCTAAGGTGGCAACCACATTCCAAGTGGAAGGATGGCAGTAGGGATGAAGAAGAGAGGACAAAATCATCAGCTGTTGATTCAGGTAGGTTTCTAGAGCTGCAAAGGTATTGGCATTGATTCTGAAGTGATTACAGGAAATTATGGGAAAGATTTGAGTTCTACTTCAACATCAGAAACAGAGGTAATACCAGCAGTAGAGCAAGAAAATGTATTAACAGTGCCAATCAAACAGAATTGAGAGCCTGAAGCCTGAGCTAACCTAATAATTGGCAGAATTTACAGATATCTTGAGGGTTTGGGACTTCCCTATTTTGTGGAATGGAATTCAGAACAACTCCTTCCAGATCTTAAGGAAGAGTCCCAGCTAGCATATAGATTATAGTAAAAGTCAGTCACATTCCAAGACAAATTCTAGGTATAAGCCATCTTAAAATACCACCTGTTATGATATGACCCTTGACTTTTCTCAAAGTCAAAATTTCCACACATAGAGTCACACATAGAGCCATTCTCTGGGGCTAGACAATAGTAATATTGTCTCTAAAAGGCCACTTTCAAATGCCATCTGGAAGAAGTGACATATAAAACAAGTGCCCAAATGTCTAGCCATCAAGACACTAGAAATTACACCATCTCAGAGGTGAGAGATCTGGAAAGGTGGAAAAGTTGGTTCTGGAAGTTAAGGGCAATGGTTTGGTTTGAGCATATGGAGTTCACTTTGTAAAAAATTAGGTATAAAGCACAATAAGATGTAACACAGGATTAGAAATAATAAATACTTCTGACAAATCTAAGTGTTGGGAAAAAACATGACCAGTAGAAACTCTCATATATTGTTGAGGGGAGTGGAAATTGCTAAATGCTTTTGAAGAAAGTTGTTATAATTAGTCATGGAGACAATTTGTATATACTAAACCTAGCAGTTCTACTTCTTGGTAGGCCTAGAGCTGGAAACTCAAACTTCAGCATGCCTCATAATTACCCAGAAGGTTTGTTAAAACACAGATTTTTGGGCCTCCCCTAAAGTGTCTGATCCATTTGTTCTGGGGGAAGGCCTGAGAATTTTCATTTCTAGTACAGTCTAGGTAATGATGTTGCTGCTGTTCCTGGGACTATACTTTCAAAACTAACAGCCTAGAGAAATTCTTGTCTGTGTTTATCAACAGATGTGTCCTGGGACCAGCAGATGGCATAACGGTTACATCACTGAACTCCCATATAGTGGACCGTGGTGCAAGTCCTGAGCCCTTCCAGATGGAAAATCTCATTTTATATGCTGTAATGATGTACAGTGAATGAATGAAAATAAATAAATTTAAATTAAAAAAAAAAACACCTCACACCGGGTGCATGTTGCATGCACGCCCAAAATCCCGAGAGGAGAATAGAAGAGAAGAGATTGCAGCACAGTCAGCTCCCCTGGGGAGTGATTTCTTGTATTCTGTCTCTGTCTCTCCAGTGAGGGCACGTACCCTATAGCAAAAATCTCTCTCTCTAAAAAAAAAAGAGACGTGTACCAAAATGTTCATGATATCACTGCTTATAATAGCAAGAATCCAGAAACAACTTACATACCTACCGACAGGAAAATGTATAGAAAATAAGAATTTATTAAGAAAGTTACTATAGAATAGTGAAAATTAATTAGCTATACAACATGATATATAAATGCAAATAATTTTTTTTTTTTTGGAGAGGTTTTTGCCATAGGGCGCGTGTGCTCGCCAGACAGACAGAGAGAGACAGAGAGACCGAAAACGAGAAATCACCCCCCAGGGGGGATGGCCACGCCATAGTCCCTTCTCCTCCATTCTCCTCTTGGGATCTTGGGCACGCATGCACACACACCCAGCGTGAGTTTTAAGCCACCAGGTCCGGGACTCAAACTGTGGTCGACTACATGGGAGTCCAGTGACATAGCCATTACGCTAGCTAACTGTTGGTCCCAAATGCAAATATAATTTTGAAAAAAGAAGAAGGAACAAATTGCAGGTGAAATACACCTTATGGTACCACTAATATAAATTTTAGAATGTGTACTTTTAAGCAGTATATTGTTTAGAAGTACATACATGTATAATGACACCCCAAAATTCAGGATGGTGGAGGAAAGAGGGAAACATGACAGGGAGACATAGGGACTCCTACAGTTCTTAATTTGGGTGGTAGTTTCAAAGATATTTTTTATATTATTCTTTTGTAGGTTAAAATATTTTGTAATTGGTTTTTGCTTTTTTAAAATTATTTAATTTATTATTATTATTTTTTTTTTATGATGGAAAAATATGTATTTAGAATTAGCCAGCTGGACTTGCTTTAGATGATCCCAATTTTGTTGGCAACATCCAGAGCATCATAATTGGGAGCCAGTCGCACATAGACCTTCTTCTTTCCATCAGGCCTGATTAGAGTGTTGACCTTGGCCACATCAATATCATAGAGCTTCTTCACAGCCTGTTTGATCTGGTGCTTGTTGGCCTTGACATCCACGATGAACACAAATGTGTTGTTGTCCTCTATCTTCTTCATGGCAGACTTGGTTGTCAGGGGGAACTTGGTGATGGCATAGTGGTCAAGCTTGTTTCTCCTGGGGGCGCTCTTCCAAGGATATTTAGGCTGCCTCCGCAGCCTGAGAGTCTTGGGCCTCCGGAAGGTGGGTGATGAATGGATCTTCTTTTTTTTTGTGGCTGTGGATGCCTTTCAGCACTGCCTTCTTGGTCTTCAAAGCCTTTGGATTAGCTTCAGCTTTGGGAGGGGCAGGAGCTTCCTTCTTCGCTTTCGGCGCCATCTTGACGAAAAGCTATTATTATTTTTTAATTTGACTAGAGAGAAAGAGAGAGAGGGAGGGAAAGTGAGAAAGCAAGTCACCAGGTCCGGGACTCAAACTAGTTAAGCCATATGGGAGTCCAGCACTTCAACCACCATACCACCTACCAGCCCGTTTTTGCTTTTAAATGTCTTTTAGGGGCTAGGAGGCAGCATGGTGGTTAAGGTGTTTTATTCCCACATGGCCAACTGTGGTTCGAGTCCCAGTCCTGGCAGCTTGAATAAATCACAACAAATAAATACATAAATAAATAAAAAGTAAAAAAAAAAAAAAAGTCATGGTGAAATTTTAAAAAGTCTTTTATATGTATGAAATGTTTTACTTTTTAATTACTTATATTCCCAATTTATATCATATTTCAAATTTATATTATATTAATTTTCCATGTAATTTGGCAATATAAAAAGCAAAAATACAAATATAGGCATATACTCATTATTTTTTTAAAGAATTATTTTATTTAACTTTTATTTATTTATTTTTAAAATTTGACAAGAGAGGAAGCATCCAATGTGGTGAAACCGTGTCAAGGATCTTTCTCTGTCTTTCAAAATAAATAAATATAAAACATTTAAAAATTGGTAAGGAAAAATGATAAAGGATAAAATCGTTGGGAGAAAGAAATTAGGGTTTTAGGAACAAGAGTTGGAAGGTGTGTTAGGGGACACATAAATTCAAAAGGCAAACAGAGGCCAAGCTGCTAGAAAGAGAACACCTCTGAGATGTGCAAGTATTGCCTGGTTCTATGCATTGACCCAGCATCTCTCCCCAGGGACAAAAAGCACAGATCTTGGGGGTAATGAGTTTGATCTTTGTGGACTTGGAGAAAGTGTCCAGAAGGGTATACAGAGGTGAGTGTTGGGTCCAAAGGAGGACACTTTTGAAGCTGTTGACTGTAAAGCCTGAGTGGAAATTTTAAATTACCTGGAAATTGGGAGGCTGACTGGAGGCAAAAGAGAATGACTAGGGGTTGAATGAATGAAGCATATTCTGAGGATGTTTGTGTTCAGAGGGAGAGGCACCCGAAAGGGGTTCTAAAAGTGAAGCAGAGCCTTGTTATTATAAGGCTCAGTGGATCAAAGTTTGGTCAGGAACTAAGTTTGATTACTGCGGAGACAGAATGCGCCTGTTGCAGCAAATAGACTAAAGAATTAGCAAGACAGGTGATAAGTCTGAGAGAAAGGGAAAACTGGATTGAGCCAGTTTTTCCTGTGTCCTGGGGAGGAGCGAGGGTCTAATGACTAAACTCAAGGAAGGGAGTGAGAGATAGGAGAGCCTCATGTGTTGCAATCCCACTTAATAGCTGTGGGCTCTTGGGCTAGGTACTTGACCCCCTTTAGCCTCTTTTCCCAGTTTCAGACTAGGGCTAACAACATCTTCTCAGAATTAGTAAGCATTAAATGAGATCATGGATAAAAGATTTTTACTATAGTAATTGGCACACACAGTAGGTGCGTAACAAATGTTAGCTCGCTCATTTCCTTGACTCCAGTGCTCTTAGAAGGCCAGCATGGGAGATAGCCAGCCGCATCACAGCAGGTAATCAGAGAAGGGGCTGATAATCCCTGGACTAACTGATGGAGTCTTGAAATGAGTCAGACAGAGACAGAAACAATAAGACAGAATGACAGTGTACTTGCAACACAAGCCAGAGAGAGCACACAGACAAAAAGTATTACCTGTGTCAATGTCACAGTGCAACTTAGAGACAACCCTATGGGAGAGTTTTCTGAAGCATTTCTTGAAGATTTGTGTTCATGGTGAGGGGTGTTAAATAATAGAAGGTGCAAAAATCCTTTCTGAAACTTGATGGGATTTTCAACCAGTTGGACCTTTTCAAAGGAAAGTGTTTGGACAAGATGATGGACTATTTAAGCCTCTTAGATTTAGTCCTTTCAGTTTTTAGCCTAGCTCTGGAACATAGGTTTATAAGTGGCTTTGTTCAGGGAGTGACTTCAGGTGCTTTCTGAAAGAAAGAAATGGGAGGCTCTAAAATCAGTGTTTAAGGGGATATATACATACACACACACACACACACACACACACACACACACAGAATCATGATTATCCTTGGAAAGTACCTAATTCAAAAGTCAGCAACTAGCTAAAAGAATAAAAAGATCTCAAAGAGATAGTTATACACTCATGTTCATAGTAATATGAATAGCCAAGAGTGTCAAATGTCCATAACTGGATGAATACATAAACAAAATGTATATATTCAGCCGTCAGAAAAGCCACAACGTATTTTTTTCTATGCAAGAATGTGTCATGACTTTTCAGACAACCTAATATATTCAACAGAATATACGCAACCTTTTAAAAAAAGGAAATTCAGACACATACAACATTATGTATAACCTGAGGACATTTTGCTATTTGAAATCAGCCAGTAACAAAAATACAAATGCTATATTATTATTCTTACATGAATATGAAAACTGATAGAGACAGAAGGTGGAATAATGGTTGTCAGGGACCGCCAGAAAGGGAGTTGTTGCTTAGTAAGTATAGAGTTTCAGTTTTGCAAGATGAAAAGGAGTTCAGAAGACTGAGTACACAACATAATAAGCGTATTTTATACTATTGAATTATATACTGAAACATGGTTAAGAGAGTAAATTTTCTGTTATGTGTGTTTAACCACAGAAAAGTCAACAATTAGTTTCTTGCATTTTCCTTTGTGCATTTAACTTATAGAAATTCAACTATAGGAGGGCCGTCAGGTGGCATGGTGGTTAAGGTGCTGGACCCTCACATGGCCAGCCATGGTTCAAGTCTCAAACCTGGCAGCTTGCTCTCTCACTTTCTCTCCTTCTCTCATCAAATTAAATAATAACAAATAAAGTTAAATAAATAAATAAATAGTAAAAAAAAAAAAAAGAGTTTCAACTATAGATGACTTACCTTCCTATCCCTTTCTTCGTTCAAACCAAACCTTTGTCTCCAAGTAAAGGGCTTAACCTGCTCTTTTTTTAAAAAAAAAAAAAAAAAAAAACAAAAAACTTGGGAACCAGCAGTTAGCATAATGGCTATGTCGCTGGACTCCCATGTAGTCGACTGTGGTTTGCGTCCCGGACCCGGTGGCTTAAAACTCACGCCGGGCGCGTGTGCATGCATGCCCAAGATCCTGAGAGGAGAATGGGGGAGAAGGGATTGTGGCGTGACCATCCCCCCTGGGGGGTAATTTCTTGCTTTCTGTCTCTATGTCTCTCTCTGGCTGTCTGGCAAGCGCACGCACCCTATAGCGAAAATCTCTCAAAAAAAACCCCCCAAAACAACTTAAACTTTTTTTTTCAAATACAAGCATCTGTACATGGATTTATAGTGTTTCACTATATCTCTTATTCTTTTCTTACTCATCATATTTTATAGTTGAGGCAATGAAGATCCCATTGAGAAGCAGGAAGAAAATTTTGGCTCCTCAACTACACATGGTACTTAACTGTCACAGAAAATATTAGATCACCTGGAAAGTTTTGACATATTTTTCTACACGAAAATGTGCCATGACTTTCCCAACGACCCAATATTTATACATGCATGAACTAATGAAGTAAATTATGAGAGCGCTCACACTTCTACTCTTGAACAATGAACACAAACATACAAAACACATTTGTGGTAACTCAGAATATATGATGTTTTGGGTAGAGTTGAATAAAAGGTACATTTGCATCACCCATAAGAATGGGTAAGCATTCTCTAAGCAATGTAGTAGTCATAGTTTAAATAAAAAGGCAGAGGGAACTGACCAGTCTTTGAGAACTCTAACTCTGGCTCTTATAAATTTTGGTTCACAATTAATATCCTGTCTTTAAATGAATCTTTCATACCTCTAAATACTTTTAGGAAACAAATTGTTAGTTCCATTTAAGTTATATGCAGTTGAAAGACAAAAGGAGTTTCATATACTGTGATGTTTTTAATCTCCTCAAAGCACCCAACAGTGCTTTGCTCCTAGGAAGTAGTCAATAAATGGTTATTGAATTTACAATGTCCTTCTTTCTAATCAGTGAGGTTTAATATGTTTCCAATTCAGAATGCCTATTAATTTTTCAGCATTACTAAGCCTTTAAAGAAATCCATTTGGGGATGGGTTTAAGACTCCACAGCAAATAAGAGTTTTATAAATGATTAAGAGAAAACTGTTAAATGAAGCATGCTTATTCAATACACCAGTAGCCATTGATAAAATGTAATTTAATTTAATCATTTAAATTTACATTGTTAATGTACAAGAGCATTTCTTTCAAACCACATGTTAACACACACTAAAGAGCAATGCTGTTAGAGATGCAGAGAAATTGGAAAACTCTGCTGTCTGAAATAAAAGCAAGGCACTCTCCTTTAACAGCTGGTAGATTCCTGATTTCTGCCCCCAGAAGGCATGGTCACACTGAGAGAGCTCTCCCACAAGGGGAAGAATCACCTGCTTTGATACTTCTTATCCTCTTCTGAGCTAGTGTGGTCATCCACTCTGTATAAACTGTGTGTCAACATTAAGACAAAAAAGAGTGTTGAAGTAATAGATGACTTGGGAGGCTCACATAGTTTTAATAACTATGGAAGACAGAAGAACACTGGCTATACCCTTTATTTTCAGCACTAGTGTCTGGACATATAACTAAAAAAGCTTCTTCCTTTCTTTCCATTCAGATATGATGGCTGAAAGTCTTTTCCTTAACTCAGATGGATGTAAAAATAAAAATAACAGCATTTCCCTAGGGCTTTGTTTTATGTTTTGTTTTACTTTTCCTTTACAGACACAACAGAAACAAGGATTAACTTTCCAAATACTAATGGTGCACAAGAAGGTTATGTATGCACAGTATTTATAATTTATTCAAATTCAACTTGAATTTGGTCTGAAGCTATCTTGTATGAAATGTTAGCTTTCCTGATATTTAATAATGTTTATTATGTTTGCATATAAGCTCATAAAATTAATGCAAAAATACTAATTTAGTCATAGTTATCCTCAGGTAAAGTGTAAATATTAGTGGTTATGTTTAAAATCTTGTTTTCCTATAGATGCAGTGAGTTGAGGGAAAAATAAAAGATTACTAGCTGTTTGACCTTAGGTAACTCTTTACCCTTCAGTGGGCACCAGTTTTCACCTCTATGAATTTCAGAGAGTTGGACTAGGTCCTTTCCAAGTCTTTAAAATCCTAACATTCCAGGTTCTATCATCTTGATATAAAAATAATAATCTTTCATAAAAGCTCACACAAACATAAAACATGATCAAATATCAGAATGACTTTTGGGGAAAAAAAGTATGTGATTTGCTATCTGGATTATATTTGCAGCAGTTAGGCAATTCATTTGGCATTTGTTTGATTGTATAATTTAATGACAATATAAACAGCATAGTTTTTGTTATTTTTGTTTTAAAAAGACTAAAGCAAAAATGATTTAAAGCTAACAAAAATTACTGTGACATCAGTTTGACATTCAAAGTTTGTTTCTTAGCAAAAGGGCCAAAGATATTTTGACTTGATACAGAATATATAATATAAAGACTTTTAGACCTAAAAATCTTCAAACATTATTTGAATTTAGCAAAACATAAGCAAAATTTTAATATCAAAGTGCTAAACAGTACTGCCTTAAAAGTCACTGCAAATGAACCATAAAATAACGGCATGGGAAGTGACATTTATTGTACAAATGGTTAATAAAAAGACACATTATAAATATATATATGTAACCTGCTATATTTATATATATATATATATATATTTGCTTATTTAATTTTAAAGAATTTTCAACTTTATTTATTTATTTATTTGTTATTTGACTGGAGAGGGACAGTATGAGAGAGAGAGAGAGGGAAAGTAAGAAAGCAAGTCACTGGGTCCAGGACTCAAACCATGGTCAGCCATATTTTCTAATTGGTGTAACAAAGTCACTATGAACACCCCATTTAATTACTCTGTAAATCAGCGTCCAGGAGCTATTGGTCTTGCAATAAATACAGGCAAAGCTATTACAATATAATGTGCATACAAATGTTTATACAAATAAAGACACTATGCAACAAATTATTTCATAATAATATGGCATTAACAGTATAAACATACAAAAGGGAGTACGAACACGGAATGTTGAAACGTAGCCCACTTTCTAGTACTCACATTCATACTATTTTGTTTTTTTTTTTATAAAAAGACTTGCTTGCTTTCCAAAATTGTCTCTTTAACCAATAACAAAAATTAAATGATATATATAAAAATCCTTATTATCCCTGGTGCTTACCCTGTATGACCCAATTCCTGTTTATTTGCATGTTCTCATATAGGGATCAAATATTTGACTGATTCACTGAAGGCTTCTAAATAAGTGATCAGTCAGCCACTACAACTGAAGCAAGTTTAGGGAACTCTGGCAGGTTGATAGAATACAACAATACAGTTGTGTACAATTCTTTAATAATATGATCCCCTTTCAGGACAGCTAGACAGTCAGGGCAGGGGTCTGTTTTCACCAAGAATGGCCTAAAAGTCTTGGATGGGCCACACCTCAGAAGCGTTCTACAGGGCAGGTAGACCAAACCTCAGATAGGAATATTGGCATGTGTCATTTGCTAACATGACTGCCTCCTTTTTATTTCCATATAAAATAAAGGAGAGTCAATACACAAGACTTAGTAAGACAGCACTTTTAAAAAATTGCACTTGTATATGGAAGCAAAGAGCCATATTTTGCTATGTCTGATTTGTAGGCAATCTTCCATCTTTCACCCTTTGTTAAAGTAAAATAAAGGAAGAAAGAAATTAATAAACGGGAATTTCTGCCTTGTTTGCACCACATATGTACCTTTGACACGAGTGTATTCTAACCGGATCAATCTTAAGACATATCCTACTCTGGCGAACAACCCTTGGCTATTCTTGTTTTTAAATACAAAGCAACAATAATTATATTTCCCAGAAAGAGTTTTAAAACAGTTATATTACCTTTTTTTTTTCCCTACTGCTGGGATAGCATCGTCCAAAAGTGCCTTGTTAGCAATTTCTTCAAAAACCTTCATGAACCTATACCCCCTCCCATCCTACTCCCCAAAAGCCTAAATATAAAACACAACCCCAACACAATACTCTGCAAATTTTCTGGCTTTAGATTGTAAAGAAAACCGCCAGAAAAAAAGCTTTTGCTTTCTATAGGAGCTACTTTTTTTCTTAAGGAAGGACAGAAAATGGTAGATGTCCAGACCCATCCCTTTGCTGCTCAACAAACAGGTGCTAGCAAGGGAGGTGGCTCCTTGCTCAGACTGGGAGCACTTAGAAAGGTAGGGTGTCCAGGAAGAGCTTGTCGATGATGGAAGGTGGAGACACCAAGTCTTCCAGCTTCAGGTAGAAAATGCGCTGGAGGCCCAGGGTGCAGATCTTCCTCAGTTCTACCAGGGCACCCAGGACCTTGGGCTCGGTGGGCTCCAGGGTCTGTCCCTTGCTCTGGTGGTCTTTTAAGCTGCTCGTGATCTTGTTGCATAGCTCCTCCACTCTCTTTGGTTCTTTTAACCCATGTCGTTCTACAAAGGGAGAAAAGAAAGCACATTTAGGAGGTAGATGAATCTTATACTTTGAATCCCTAATTGAGGTCTTTATTCTGTTCTGCCAGCTGGGATGGCATTTTACAATCAAAGGGCTCTCCCTTTGAAAGTTAGTTCATGGCCTTTGGTATGAACTAGGATTGAGGAATAGCAGGCAGTTAAGGCACTGGACTCCCACATGTGACTGGTTCAAGCTCCAGACTCAGCAACTTGAAGATCACACTGGGCATGTGTGCATGTGTATGTGTGTGCCCAAAATCCTGAGGAGGGATTGGAGGAGTAGGGATTGCAGGATGGCCATTCCGCTAGGGGGGTGATTTCTCATATTCCCTCTCTCTGTCTCTCTTGGACTGGCATATGTGTCCTATGGCAAAAACCTAAAAACAAAAACAAAGGAAAAAAAAGCACCAGGTTTATTTGTTTATTTTGATTTCTAGAGGGCATGCATGCTAGCTGGAGAGAGAGAGAAAGACAGAGAGAGGGAAAGTGAGAAATCATCTCCTAGGAGGGATAGCCACGCCACAATCCTCCATTCATCTCTCAGGATTTTGGGCACATGTGCACATGTGCCCAGCATGTTTTTAGGCCACTGGTCTGGCATTTGAACTGTGCAGTTGGCCATATGGGATCCAGCCATCTTAAGCTCCATGACACCTGCTGGTCAACACCAGGGTTTAAATGACATTCCTGCCACTCACTTGCTGTGTGTGTGTGCCCTTGAGTAAGTGTCCCAACCTCTGAGCCCCCTTTCCTTATGAGATGAAGACAATGATCATAAGCAATTCTATGTTTCTGAGAGGGCCCACTTAGGTGAATAACACAAGAAACACACAATTCCTGGCACACAGAAACACAGTCACACTAAATGTGTGACAGGGTGGTTATTATTTTGCACACATTATCCCACTAAGGTCTTACAAAAGCCCTGTCAGTAGGCAGCTCTTTTCCAGAGTGACGCAGAAACACATCCAGGCAGATGAAATGCCCTTCCCATTCTGACAGGCTGACTTTAGGGAAGTGGTCTATTTGCTAATGCAAGGGCTGCTACACAAGACCCAGTACAAAGTGCATTCTTGTATTTTCATGCTAAGGAGATTCGGGAAGAATCCAGCTTTTCTTTTCCTGTTTTTATTTTCCACCCCTTGAAACACCCTATTGACCTACACCTGGCACTCTGCAAAATACACATGTCCTACTGTGAGATGAAAAAGTCAAAGAGAAGTGGAGGAGGCCCAGAAAGATGTGGTATGGGTATTTTATAAAGTATCAAGACATGACTATATTGTATATCTTACAAGACAATACATAAAACGATCCTTATGTTAAATATTATAGTCCAAGGTCCCTTCCAGTTCTGATATGTTATAATTAAAGTACAACCATGAAAATTGCCAGTAGTATCTCAGTGGACCGTAAGTTACAGGTGTCTAATCTCTGCACCATTCTATAGAGAAAAGGGCACCAGACTTGAACTTAGACCTGAATTTCAGTTCTGGTTTTGTCACTAGCCTGGTGGCCTAATCTCTTGAAGGCTTGATATCTTTCTTCTTAGGAAAATGATTACAGGGTGAGAGATACACAAGCCTTTGTTGTAGTCCTTCTGTGTGTCTTAAATATTCTACATCAAAATAGTTTTGGGGCCGACAGGTGGCATGGTGGATAAAGGAGCTGGACTCCCACATGGTATACCATGGTTCAAGTCCTGAATCTGGCAGCTTGCTTTTTCACTTTCCCTTTCTTTCCCTCTCTCTCTCTCTGGGCAAATTAAAAAATAATAATAACAAATGGAATAAAATAAATAATTCTTAAGAAAAAATAGTGTCATTATAATGAAACCCACCTCTTCATGGGTTGTTGTGAGGGTTGACTAGGATGATGTTACGTGAAAGTGTTCTGTCAGCTGTAGAGAGCTACACACATGGTATTGTTAGCACCTTGTGCCTGACATCTGGCAAGTGGTTGGAAACTACAGAGTCAAACAAAAGGCAATAAAGTCCCCTAATTCTTAAGCTTTGCACTGTCTGATTTTGCTTTCCTCAGAACTATGAACCAACATGGAAAAATGTTTATAACGTTAAAGAGTAGGGTATTAAATAGTTTCTATGGGGTGACTATATTTATGCACAAATTATTTCTGCATACAGAGGAGGATAAAAGGCAACAAATTTTGAGAATATTTATTAGCTTGTTAGATAACTTCTTTCTCCTTTTTACAATCTCCAGATTAATGCTGCTTGTATAATAATGTTAAAATAAACAAGATGAGATTTAGTCTTTTTGCAAAGACTTCTAGTAGCTATAACATGATCAAACATCATTTTGCTATGTCAAATTCTTTTTAATATACTTATTTCTTTTTATAATTATTCATTTTATTTTATTTATTTATTCATTTATTTTAATTTGACCAGAGAGAGACAGAGAGAGAGAGAAAGAGTGAGAAAGCAAGCTGCCAGGTCTGGGACTCAAATCGTGGTCAGCCATGTGGGAGTGTCCAGCACCTTAACCGCCACGCCACCTGCTGGTCCCAATATACTTATTTCTTCATCACACACACACACACTCACACACTCACAACAAGGCCGTCACACCATAATCTTCCCCCAGCTTCAGCCAGCCAGTATCATGGGCCTAGGTATGCACACACCCAGTGTGCACAGAGACTTTGGGATGTGAACCCAAGACCTTCCCATATTGCCTCAGCATCGCAGAGCATTGCATTACTGCTACTGGACTGATACTGAATTCTGTTAACGCTGAGATATATCAAACTGGAGTCATCATCTAAGGAGATGTGTTTTTCGCTGAATAAAATGCTGATAAATTGACTTAAGCTTTCCTTTCCATGCCTCATACCTTACATAATATTCACATTCCCATATTCATTACCAGGATAAAGAAACTGAGCAGTGTGTTGGCTGGCTTTCAGGAGGGGGTTGATTGTGGAACCTTGCTACCAGACTTTCTCATGGTTAAACTCAGAAGGTGCTGCAGAGTTTTCCCTGCTCTCCAACCAGTTGCGACTGCTCAATAACTATGGCAACCATTATTTATTCAGTGAATTCAAGTGGAGATCGATACCTCCTGCCAGCTGGATCAACCCTAGGCCTGGAATTCCTTGAGGAATTCAGAGACACTCCTGCTATAAGCCAAAGGCAACTCAACCCTTCTTTGTTGTTTTGAACAGCCACTGTATTTGTGACTTTTATACTTTTAAAAATGGGCTGAGATAAAATTCAGTTTCCATGCAAACTACCACAGCAGCCAGGAAGATTTTCAAATCACTAGGGAGTCACTAAGTGTCTGGGACCGTCCAAGTAATTTGAAATTCCTTAATACCCTAATCACTGACATTTTAGTTAAAGAGATCCCCTCTTCTTGCAGCTTGGTAAACATGGCTGATATATGGAGTTCATAAATTCTGGGGGAAATCAGTCATTTGGATTTTTCCCTTTCCTATAGAATTATACACAAAAGATTTAGTTTAATTTTTTAAGTCTAATTATTTTCTTTTTTAAAAAAATTAATTTTATTAATCATTATTATTATTATTATTTAGTTTTGACCAGAGAGAAACAGAGACAGAGAGATTGGGAAAGTGAAAAAGCAAACTACCAGATTCAGGACTCAAACCACGGTCAACCATGTGGGAGTCCAGTGCACTTAACCACCATGCCACCTGCTGACCCCCAGGAGACTAGTTTAAGATCTTTGTTCATTAAACCAGGCAAGCTTCTTGATATTTCTTGCATTTTGATCTATGTAATTTTGGTCCAGTACTTCAGTAATTTGACTCAGGTATTACATATGCAAAACATTAAAATCAGAAATAGTTAACTGATAGATATATATGCCATAATCATTGTATATATGAATTGGAAAGGATTGGAGCCATTTAGCTTAAATTTCCATCAAAGACAAGCTATCAGATGGATTTGGAGTTCACTATTTCACCCTAATAATAATAATACATTCAATAGCACTTTATATTACACTCTTTTACCTAGATTATTTATCTTACCCTTACAACAGTCCTGTGAATTAGGAAAGGCCAAGATGATCTTTAATTAATAGATAAGAAGGCTAATGACTTACAAATAGTCAAAATCAGCAAGTGGCTAATTTCTTCTATTTCAAGTCCAGTGATACTGTTGTTATAGTAGGCTGCCTTCCATTTTTGAACATCTCTAACTGTTAGAAAGTTCCTTCTAATTATAAGATGAACTCCCTATTACTCCCTCCTACTTTATATGTGTCTAATTACCTAACCGATTAATTACAACTTTGACAAATATTTATTGAGTATTCTGTAGCTAGCAATCATATCATCACTGGGGTTGGACAGGTGAACAAAATAGATATCACACAACTCTGTGTGGCACTAACATCTAAAGACACTGTTGGATTCTTGTACATATTAGCTATCAATGCCATGGACATCTCTGCTGAGAGAGAGAGAGAGAGAGAGAGGGAGAGAGAGAGAAGGTGAGGAGGAGGGGAAAGGAAAGGGGAGGTATGGAAAGGGGAAGAGATTTGAGTGAAATAATAGTTTATTGGATTTATGTTCATGTTTTTCCATTTTCACCTAGAAGATCTATTTATCTTTTAGATCTCTAATATTTCTTTAAGGAAACATCTTTTTTTACTCCTAGTCTAGACCACATTCTCCTATGATACTCTGTCCTTGCCTTTGCAGGACATCACAGGTTGAAAACAGACATTTACGTGACCACTTCCGCATCCTTTGTTGAATGTAAGCTCCATGGGGACGGGAGCTGTTGGCTCACCACTGTCTCTCCAGCCTCAAGCCTAGTACATAGGAGACACCCCATAAATGTTAAATGAATACATATATGGAAGATCAAGAATACCCAATAAACATGGGTTAAGTAAAAATATACATGTAGGATCAAGAACTTTGATTACTATTTAATCAAAAAGATCAAATAAGTATTAAAGGTATAAGTATTAAGTTGTTCAGAATAAATACACAGGTTGGGGTTATTAATAAACTAATAGCAATAAAGAACTTTACAGACTCTAAAACCTACCACATCAGAAATTTTGGAGCCAGATTTCCTATTAATCCTAGCCCTGCCATTTGTTAGCTGGGTGACTTTGAAAAGTTCCCACAGTTGTGAAATAAGACTAATAATATACCTGTCTCAGGGGTTGTTGCAAAGCTAGAATGAGTTAATGACTGTAAAGTATTGTAGCACTGGGGCTGGCAGGTGCTGTGGTAGATAAGGGTGTTGAACTCCCATATAGTCAACTGTGGTTTGAGTCCTGGATCTGATGGCTTGCTTTCTCACTTTCTCTCTCTCTCACTTTCTCTCTCTTGCTCTGTCCCTCTCTGATCAAATTAAAATAAACAAATAAGGTTAAATAAAATAATTCTTTAAAAAAGTATTGTAGCATCTAGTAAACACTTAATAAATGCTTGCGAGGTTTCTCTATTTCTAAAACTCAACTTGTTACTTCCCTCTCCAAATTAGCTACTTCTCTGAGTTCCTCTATTAATAATAACACAATCTTCCCCATCATTCTCATAATAATCTCTTAATAGTTTCTCCCCACCAGCCCATCTATTTAATCAGATGTAAGAACTTAGTGTATTACTGCTGCACTGTTCCTTGCAACTATCTTCACTCAATGCCCACTGCTTCTGAACTAGATCTTTGATATCTGCTCTCTCAATTATTTTTGTAGTTCTTGATTGGTCTTCCTGCTTCCCATCTCTGCAGGAAGGAATCCACTCCAGCTTCTCTGTCTCTCTCTGTCACCCTGGTGAGTACATGTGCCCCATAGCAAAAAAATTCTCCTTAAAAAAAAAAAAAAAGAATAAAATGGAATAAACAACATTAAACAAAAGAACACAAGTAAAGCCCTTGGCACAGGCCCTGGCACCAGGTATTTAGAAATGTTAGCTATTACTAATTTCACAGAATCCCAACTACTAATAGGGATTTTTAAAATAAAATTCCTTTGTTCCTTGCCACTCAAGGTATGATCCTCAGACCAGTATCCTCAGTATCGCCAGGGTGGTTGTTAAGAATGCAGAATCTGGGACCAGCAGATGGCATAATGGTTCTGTCAATGGACTCCCAGACTGAGGAATCTGGGCACACACACACACACACACATGGGCCCAGCATGAGTTTCAAGCCTCTGAGTCTAGGACTCAAACAGTGGTTGATCATGTGGGAGTCCAACCCCACACCACCTGCTGACCCCAGAATCTATAATTTAACAAGATGCCCAGAGATGCTTGCGCACATGAAAGTCTAGTCAGGTCTACTCTCCACAAGACACTTGATTTAGTTTATTCCTAGTCTTCACCAAGACTGTAAACCTTACTCCCTAATGTAGGAACTAACTCCACAAGGCAGCTTATTCAAATTTCAAATTATTTTATCTATGAGAAAGTTCTTCTTATATTGACCTAAATTTCACCATTCTATAGTTCCCAGTTCTACCTTTTGGGCCCATACAAGACATGTCAAATTCTCTTCCTTATGGTAGTGAACAGGGGATGAGGAAAGGGATGATGGGGGCCATCAGGGGCCCCATCAAGGAAATGTCACTCTTTCTCTTTTTTAAAGAGGTCTTAGGGCTCAAGCTACCTCACCACAATATAGTTCCACCCAAAAGGCAAGGAGAGGTGGGCTCTTGGAGAGCTATGTGTATGTAGCTCAAGCAACAAACAAATAGGGCTTCCTGCTCTGAGCTCTGCTGCTTTCTCTGGGAAGTCATCTCACTGCTACTTCTCATGTCATGTACAATATCCTTTAGGGAAAAGCAATCCCAGAGACTGAGCCCATGCTGGCCAGGAAGCTACAGGTCAGTCAGCAGCTTATGTTGAGGTTATAATAGTGTTTTTCTGTCTGTCTTTGATCTGTTAGAGTATGTGTCTATTTCTCCAATGAGACCTCAAGCTTTTTGAAGGTAAGAAATTGTGTGCCTGATACACAGGACACACTCAATAATATTTGCTGGATTAATCTGAATTGAGGTAAGGCAATTCTCAGGAATTCATACTATTTTCTAACAAAAATAGGCTAAAAAGGATGAATTCAGATTTTTCTAATTTGGGAGTTTTTTGTTTGTTTGTTTTTAGAGATTTTTGCTATAGGGTGCATGTACTTGCCAGAGAGACAGAGAGACAGAAAGTGAGAAATCACCTCCTAGGGGATGACCCTGCCACGGTCCCTTCTCTGTTCTCCTCTCGGGATCTTGGGCATGCACGCATATGTGCCCTGCATGAGTTTTAAGCCACCAGGTCCAGGGCTCAAACCATGTTTGACTACATGGGTGTCTAGTGACATAACTATTACATCATCTGCTGGTTCCTAATTTGGGAGATCTTTTGAGACTTAAAATGAACTCCTTTGGCCAAACACTATTTGCCACATGCCAGATACTTTTAAGTGCTAAATAAATTATAAAGCTGCGTAAGAGTCTCCTTGCCCTTAGATTTTCATCTGGGCACCGGTGTATATCCAAAATGCCTAGAATGAGCTTCAGTAAATATCAGACTGATTTGAACAGAATGATGAAATACCTAGCACCACAGTAAACTGTGACATGGGAAAATTTTTACAATACAGTAAATGAACAAAAAAAGAACAGATTGCGAGACAGTACATAAATCATGTAAAGGAGAAAAAAAATGTATGTTTCTTTGCATATTGAAAAACTAAAGGAGGACTAGCCTGTGGCATGGTGTTAAGGTGACTGGATCCCACATGTCTGACTGCTCTGTTTGAGTCCTGACTCGGTGGCTTGAAAAACACGCTGGGCACACATATATGTGTGTGCTCAAAATCCCAAATGGAGAAATGGAGGAGAAGGGATTGCAGGGTGATCAGCCCCCAGAAATGGGGTGCTTTCTTACTCTTTCTCTCTCTCTCCCTTTGTCTCTCTGTAGTGAGTGCATGCACCCTCTAGCAAATTAAACAAACAAACAAAAAAACTAAATGAAAATAAATAAATCTAAAAATAAACCAAGACATTAGCAACAATTAAAAAAATAAATAAATAGAAGACTTTCTCTGCCCTTAAGAAACCCACAGTCTAGTTGGCAAAGGAAGACATAAAAAAAATTCCTTACTCAACAGCCAGCTCTCCCTGGAAGTGAGTAAGATAAACAACATTCAAGATAGCAACAATAAAAGTTTTCTGAATTTTTTTCTTTACAAAGTACACATTAGCTTATTCAATCTCTACAAGAAACCTGCAAGTAAACATCCTAGCCTATATTCTGAATGTTTATGTCCCCCTAAATTTCGTGTGTTGAAACCTAACTCCCAATGGGATAGGGGCCTTTAGGGAAGTGATTAAATCATATTGAGAGATGCTTCATGAATGCAATTAGTGCCCTCTGGGAGAGCCCAGAGGGAGTTTTTTTTTGCCTCTTTTGCCATGTGAGGTTACAGTAAAAAGGCACCACTTAAGAAGCAGAGAGCAAGCCCTCACCAGACACCAAATCTGCAATGTTTTCTTGACTTCTCTACTTCCAGAACTATGGGCAATTAATTTCTGTTGTTCATAAATTATCCAATCTAGAATATTTATTTATAGCAGCTAGAATGGGCTAAGACATTATCCCTATGAGAAATGAGAAAACAGAGATTCAGAGAGGGTAAGGAACCTACCCAAGTTTGTACAACTAGGAAAAGTGATATGGTAAAAATCTGAACCCAGATTATAATCTCCAAATCCTGTAATGCCCCTCCTTTCTTTAAAAAACAAACAAACAAACAAAAAAACCCGACTACATTGTCCTGCCAAGTTTTTTTTTTTTTTTGGAGAGATTTTTACTGTAGGGCACGTGCGCTCGCCAGACAGACAGAGAGAGACATTGAGACAGAAAGCGAGAAATCACCCCCTAGGGGGGATGGTCACGCCGCAATCCCTTCTCCTCCATTCTCCTCTCAGGATCTTGGGCACGCACACACACGCGCCTGGCGTGAGATTTAAGCCACCGGGTCCGGGACACGAACCGCGGTCGACTACGTGGGAGTCCAGCGACATAGCCATTACGCTAACTGCTGGTTCCCTGTCCTGCCAAGTTTTACACTTCATTTTTCTCGCAATGTGACTGCCGGCTTTGTTTGATGCCAAAAAAAGGCAACCAGGTACTGGTAACCATTTAGAAAGAGCACAGGAGCTCTGGAAGGACAGGTGGTGGAGTGTGAGTCAAGATCCAGTCACTTGTCTGGTCCTGCTGTGTGACTGTTTCATTGTTTTCTACCGCTGGTCCCTCCTTCTGCCTCCTCGGTGTTAAGAGTTCATGTTTCATAAGACCAGGAAAAGTACAGGTAGAGGAAAAAGGAGTCATTTTCTCACCTGGCAGGAAACCTCAGTAGGCAAAAGAAAGTCAGGGGTAACATTCTTTTCTTTTTCTTTTTCTTTTTTTTAATTTGCTATAGGGAGCATGTGCTTACTGAAGGCTAGAGGGAGGAGTGAGAAAGCACTCCCTAGGGTGGCCAACCTGCAATCCCTTATCTTCCATTCTTTTGGGATTTTGGGTATGCGCACACAAGTTCCCAGGACACTACCCAAGCTGCTGGGCTTAGGACTTGAATCATGCAGTCAGCCATGTGGGATCCAGCAGCCTTGACCACCATGCCACTGGCTGGCCAGGAACATTCTTTTTAGTGTAGTCATTTGCCTCGTGGTAGT
The DNA here is from genome assembly GCF_000334495.1 of Tupaia belangeri chinensis. Taxonomy (NCBI): domain Eukaryota; kingdom Metazoa; phylum Chordata; class Mammalia; order Scandentia; family Tupaiidae; genus Tupaia; species Tupaia belangeri. The sequence goes on from NW_006203645.1 coordinate 711,963, forward strand.
CAAATACCCAAGATTCCCTCTGCCATCTGCTTCAAAACTACATCCCCAGTCTGATTTTCCCTTTTACTATCTGGGAAATTGATTTTACTCTGAGGTTAAGTTATACTATCAGACCATAAGATATTACATAGAATCCATTCTTTTTTCCTGAAAAATATTTTGAATTTCTCGAAAGCACAGCATATGCTCTCAGCAATCACCCTGCAGACAGAGACTGTGAACCAAAGTGCATTCATCCCTTCTCTTTCAGGTTCAGTTCAGGACATACAGTTATCAAGTGTAAAAGCCTGTGCTCCTCCAATTTTTCTCTTCTACTGAGATCATGTATGTGGCTTAACACATGCATAATACAACACCACTCTTTTTACTTTTTAATTTGCTAGAGGGTGTGTGTGCTTCCCAGAGAGAGAGAGAGAGAGAGGGAGAAAGGGAAAGTGAGAAACTATCTGTCCCCATCAGTGGTGGTCACATCACAATCTCTTGTTCTCCATTTGTCACTACTGCTGGGATTTGGGGCACACATACACATGCACCCCGCATGTTTCTCAAGCCACTAATTCTAGCACTTAAACTGTCCAACTGGTCGTATAGGATCCAGCGACCTTCACCATACTATGGCTGATCCCATAAATTTGTATTTACCCTAAAGCGTGCTAAGGTGTTCCCCTGCATTCCATTACTATTCTGTAAGAGCTATTCTGCATTGATCTGCAATGATTTTCTTTTTTTTTTTTTTATTTTGCCCATGTCTAGATGCTATCTCTTTGTGAAATCATTCATGGCCAATACCACCACCTTTCTTCACTCCCTAAAATGTAGTAGTAATTGGGACTTCCCCCACACTGAATTTGCCCCTTTTAAGGACCTCAACATTAACTGCCACAATTTAGTTCACTATATCATAATCATATATTACTTCCTGGTAGACTATCTGCTCCCTGGCTGCAGAATTCATGCCTGCCCATCTTCACATCTCTAGAGACTGATTCAGTGCCTGGCACATAATAGGCCCTCAATATTTATTTAATGAATAAATATTAATTCCATGTTAACATTCTGTTTGGAAGTCTTCCTATTCATTTGAAATTAACTGCAGCCAGATATCAACTGATTGGTAACCCATCAGCAGCATTTCCATTACTCCAGGGATGTGGTATTTAAAAAGCAATGGTTAGATAAACTGGGGACCTACAAACTTTCGAAAATCACAGCTGTGGGAAACTCCCTATTCACTGCAGGGAAGGAGTGTGGTCTGAAAGAAACCATTTCCTACCCCACCTCACCACCTAGTTTTTCGTGAGAGGACATAGAAAAAAAGAAGAGGAATAAAAAAAGGGAGTAGGAAAAAAAAAATCATGTTCATGCAAACCACCAATACTGCCCAGATTCTTAATACTTTCCTTGGAAGCAAGACTGGTTAAACTTTAAGACATGGTCTAGCGAGATCTACCCATGCACCACATCACACCTGGCTTTTAAAATAGACCTGGAATCAAAACCCAGGTCTGCCATGTGGCTTCCAACTGCAGAATAGCAGCATCTTATTAGTGCATGCCACCAAAACTGGGCAAAGACTGGTTCAGACCTCATTTTCCTTTTATGAGTTCCTCTCTGTGGTTTAAGAATAGAATAGTTTGGAGTTAATTCACTAATGTCAATGACCCAACTGATAGTCCACAATCACCCCATATGATCAATAGAACTTATTCGGAAGTCAAGATGCATGGGAGCCCATATTCAAATGAAAATGAATATCCACAATGCACACTATTTCCTAGGCAGCACTTTCTCTACCATCTTCTGATATTTTTGCATATTCAAACCCCCTCACAATTGCAAATCACAAAGAAAATGCTGTGAGGTCCAGAAATGAGAGAAGAGGGCTTATTTTTCTTGTGGGTTGTAACCACAGCACCTACAATAACTTGCTCTGCACAGGCTGGCAGAAATGAGGTCAGGAACCAGAGCTACCTGTGGTGGGGGAGGGAGGAGGCCCAAAAACATACTGTAAATAACTTAGCCCATTGCGAGTGTTCAGTAAATAGCTTAATTACTTAATGTCATTTTCCTTCTTTGAGCCTCTCTGAGGTGTTCAAGGAGATAGTCACCAAACATCCTGACTTCTAAAACTACCACTCATTTCTTCATGCTACTGAGTTTGATTTTGGACTATTCAGGGTTCTCAAGGGGAAGGCACAGGCATGTGTCTAATTAGAGGGAATCTCTGCCATCATCACTCCAAGGGGAAATGTACGTGGATCCAGTGCCTATCCCAGATCCAGTCTGGCTACACCACAAGCTTAATTTTCTATAATCCTCATCGCCACCATGGAGTAGTTGTGGTTATCCCCATTTTACAGATGGGGAAACTGAAGGTCAGGGAAATGAAATGCATCACTCGATAGCATATACTTACTAAATTTGGGGCCCCAGATTAAAATCTGAGGGTACTAGATTCCAAAGTACATGTTATTTCCACTGTGTTAAACAGCCTCTTTCCCGAGCAAGTGTCCACATACATGGGCAGCAGGCTGAGCTGGGATAATCACAGGGCACGGAGCAAAGGGGATGCAGAGAGGACTGGCACCACCCTTCCAGTTACCACTCTGTTTTCTCTTCACCGACCTGCCAAATCTCTCCAGATTGCAACTGCCTGGTACCCACATATCCTGGCCTCTTAGCTGTCTATTTTTATTTATTTATTGATTGATTTTTAAGAGAGATTTTTGCTATAGGGTTCCTGTGCTTGCTGGAGAGACAGAGAGATGAGATAGAAAACGAGAAATTAGCACCCAAGGGGAATGGCCACACCACTATCCCTTCTCCTTCATTATCCTCTCAGGATTTTGGACATGCATGCACATATGCCCAGTGCGAGTTTTAAGCTGCTGGATCTGGGACTTGAATTGCAGTCAACCACAAGGGAGTCCAGCAATGTAACCATTACGTCATTAGCTGGTACCTTAACTGTTTATTAATTTTGACTTAAAAAATAAAACAAAAACGGGGCCAGACAGGAGTGTAGTAGTAAAAAGCAATGCTCTGCGAGGCAATCTCACATGGGAGGTTCCTAGTTCAAGTATAGAATCTCTACTCCCTGAGCACACCGTGCACATGGTTGTCCATAATACAGAGCTGGCTACAGCCTAGGGGTGGATCATGGCATTAAGACTGTTGGGAGGTGTTATCTCTCTCTCACACTCTGTTTCTCTTGATCATGGAAGAAAAATACTTAAAAATTAAAAAAAAAAATTTAAGGTTAAGAATAATGGGCCTGGCAGGTGGTGTGGTGGGTAAGTATACTGGACTCCCATATGGCTAACTATGGTTTGAGTCCCAGACCTTGTGGCTTGCTTTCTTTCTCTCTCTGTCCCTTTCTGGTCAAATTAAAAAATAAATGAATAAATAAGCAATAAAGTTAAATAAAATACTTCAAAAAATAGTTTAAGAATAAAACAAAGATGTAGGCCTCATCTTTGAGGTGGGTCCTTTTCTTAAACCACAGCTGTCAGACCTGGACCAGCTTTTTCCCTCTTTGTTTCTTTTCTGCTCTAATTTGTGCTCAAAACCAGATCTTTCTAAAATGCAAGCCTGGTCATCATGCTTCCTGGGGAAAAGCTCTGTGGATCCCCATCATTCTCAAGATAAACTCCACCTGCCTTACCTACGCATGGGTTTCTCCATGTCCTGTGTAACCCTTACCTATAAAACCAACCACATCTCCTGTCACTTTATTTTCTAGTCATTTCTTTCGTAAAACTTATGACACCAATATTTTCTTTCTTTTTTTTTTTTGTTTTTGAGACATTTTTGCTATAGAGTGTGTGTGCTCACCAGAGAGACAGAGAGAGACAGACAGACAGCGAGAAATCACCCCCCCGCCCAGGGGGATAGCCACACCACAATCCTTTCTCCTCCATTTTGGAGGGAATTTTGGGCATGCACACACATGTACCCGGTGTGAGTCTCGAGCTGCTAGGTCTGGGAATCAAACCATAATTAACCATGTGGAAGTCCAGCAACATAACCTATTATGCCATCTGCTGGTCCCACGACAGCAATATTTTCAGTGGCTATGGCAAATATTTAAGTGCCTGGATTCTCGTTCTTTCTGTTTTAGTGAGACAGCCTCTGCATTGATCAAGGACCAGCTCTTGTGATCTGTTCTGAGAAGTCCCACCCCCACCCCTCACATGTAGTCTCTGGACACTTTGTACCTGTTTCCCATGTCTCCACTGTAGAACTCAACACCTTGTATCAGACAGTTTGCATGTCTTTCTACTCCAGGGATGTATACTGTCCTCTCTGTAAACCTAGCGGGTGACATGCAGCACAGTGCCTTTCTTAGTGAACATTTGTTGATTAACTAGACTCAACACCCAAGTTCATAGATACATAGTAATGTACTGGTTTTATTTAGAGAAAGTCAAAGCTGCCTCCAGGTTTCACTTTTGGTCTTTTGAAAATGAACTGAACTCTATACTTTCTAGTTTTTAGTGTTTAATTGTCTTAGGAAGAGCTGAATGGTTTTGGAATTGACCTGACGAGCTTTAGTTCAGAGGTTGACTTTGAACCGATTTCATTCATTCCAGTCATGTTGAAGTAATAGGCTTGTGCTTTACATGTGTTATTTACTTTGGGTGCCCTGGTATGCCATTTGAGAGCCCTCTAGAGTCTAGCAGGTGACATGGAGGTTAAGGAGACTGGATCCTACATGGCTGACTTTGAAGTCTGAGTTCCAGACCTGGTGGCTTGAAAATTACTCTGGGTAGAACCAGCAGATGGTATAATGGTTACATCACTGGACTCCCATGTATCAAACATGGTTCAAGTCTCGGACCTGGTGGTTTAAAACTCATGTTGGGTCCATGTGCATGCGTGCCCAAAATCCTAAGGAGAGAATGGAGGAGAAGGGATTGTGGCATGGCTATCTCCTCTGGGGGTGATTTTGTGCTTTCTGTCTCTGTCTCTCTGGTGAGAGCAGGCGCCCTATAGCAAAAAATCTCTCTTAAAAGAAAGAAAGAAAGAAAGAAAATTACACTGGGGACATGTGTGTGCATGTCCAAAGTTCCGAGAGGAGACTGAAGGAGAAGGGATCATGGTATGGCAGTCTTGCCCCTTTCCCCCAGGGGGGATGAGTTTTCACTCCCTCCTCCACCCTGTCTGTCTCTGGTGAGCACACATGCTATAGCAAACTAAAAAAAAAAAAAAAGAAAGAAAGAAAGAAAAAGAAAAGCAAGAGAGAGAGAAAAAAAAAGCCCCTTAAATCCTTATCTTTGAGATTGCTTTTGTTTTTTTGTTGCTATTAATGGCTTTCTTGGAAGTCTCTGGTAGCCCCTATGAAAAGCAGCAAGTTTTGGGACCAGCAGTTAGCATAATGGCTATGTTGCTGGACTCCCATGTAGTTGACCGCAGTTCACGTCCCGGACCAGGTGGCTTAAACTCATGCCGGGTGCGTGTGCGTGCATGCCCAAGATCCCGAGAGGAGAATGGAGGAGAAGGGATTGCGGCATGGCCATCCCCGCTGAGGGTGATTTCTTGCTTTCTGTCTCTCTGTCTCTCTCTGTCTGTCTGGCGAGCACACGCGCCCTATAGCAAAAACCTCTCAAAAAAAAAAATGGAGAAGGGACTGCAGTGTGACCACACAAAAAAAAAAAAGAAAAGAAAAGCAGCAAGTTTCTCCTCCAGGACTAAGTCAGGTTGTATTTGGAATGCCAAGGGCACACACTAGTGTTTGATTCTTTGCCCTCATGTAAAGTATAAAATGATGAACCAGCCCAGCCTCTTACAGCATCCAGAACTCTGGTTTGAGTCCTGGACCTGGTGGCTTAAACTCATGCTGGGCGTGTGTGCATGCATGCCCAAAATCCAGAGAGGAGAATGGAGGAGAAGGGATTGTGGTGTGGCCATTATCCCTGGGAGGTGATTTTTCACTTTCTGTCTGTCTCTGTGTGTCTCCCCAGCAAGCACAAGTGCCATATAGCAAAAATCTCTGTTAAAAGGGGGCGGGGGCGGGTTAAGATAATCTACTTTGGAAGCCTGAAGCAGCTAGTCCAGCTGTCACCAGAGCCCCAGCCAACCGTTAGATTTTCATATATCACATTTGTTGACAATGATCACTTAATAGACTAGGTATCCTCCTTCCTAGAAGCTCATGACAACAAGTTGCAGATGCATGTTTCATTGTTGAAACTAGGTTAAACTTAGCAGATTTAAGAAGAGTTGCAGTTGTTTTCTAATTTTCTGGTGTGTGTGTGCTAGCCAAGGCCAGAAACCACCTTCCAGGAAAGGAGAGGAAAGGCATACAGGATCACTGGGTTTTCACACGGTGGTGCCTACCTGTGATCATGCTCAGTGCTGACAGGCAGGCTAAGGCTTGGATATCAAGGTTCAGGCTCTGCAAATTTAAGGAAAAGTCTTTAATGGAGTCGAGCCACTCCCCAAATCCACGAAGGCACTGAAGTCGGTGCAGGACAAGTCCATTGCAGAACACAAACTTATCTTCAGCAGTGCTCGACCTGAGGGTGGGGAGGAGAGATGCATTAAACCAGCCTGTCCAGTCTGTCCCACACACTAGCATCCTGACACACAGGCACCAGACAAGCATGCATTAGTGTTCAGACCACAGCATGGTGCTAGGAAGCATGCCTGGACACCCGTGATGGACATCACTGTGTTTCTGGGGATAAATATCAATAGCAACACTTGTCTGTGCTAATAATGCCTTTGGTGAAGATCAGCCCAGTGGAAGATGGGAATGGTGGACATCCACTGTCTTATTTCTAGAATCAATTACTGGCTTGTTCCAGGACAGGATGTGGGAGCCGGCACCCATGAACTGCAGAGGTGGAGGAGCCAGTGTACTGTCTCTGCAATGGATATGGGGCTGCTCCCTTCAAGGCTCCTGAGTCAGGGCTTGTCCCTCGTTTTCTGAAAAGTAGAAAACTGATAAGGCCTGAAGCTAGACACTACAATTTCATTGTACAAACTCTAAAAACAGTCTCTTTAAGTGCGTGAAGTCAATCACAAACTAAAAACTGGCCCAAATAAAATGAGTCTTTGATTTTTATTGCCTTCCCTCTGCCTTTCACGGTGAGACTCAGAGGGCTATTTCTCAATCTTCCCTGATAGTTTATATTATGTTCATCATCATCTCATTCTTTTCTCTCATGAAAGGTGACCTGGAACTTCTAATTGGACATCCCTGTTCAGTGGTGTGGCTTTGGGCATTCCTTTAATCTCTCTGGACTTTCTTTTCCTAGTTATAAAATAGGAATTCTAATTTTATTTAATTCCCTTAACACCTTTAGGAATACCTCCTAAGATTGTTGAGAGAATTAGATAAAAGAAAGGATTTGAAACCCCACACACAGCTCCTAATACACAGGAGGATTCAACAAGTATTAGATGGAACTAATTCTGAATTCTCTGTGGTGCTACTTTCCTCTTAGCTTTTCTTTAAATTTTAAATCTCTTGCCACATATTTATCTATCCTGGTCTACAGCATTTACAATGCCTTTAACTGTGCTTCTTGGATGAATGGCATTATTCATTCTTTCACTCAGCACCAGTATGTGCCTTTCCTGGAGTCAGCACTGGAGGAAACCCAGTAAACAGGACCCATCATACCTGCTTGCTTGGAGCTTATCACATACTTTATCCTTTACTGTGTGTCTAATAGATCAGGAGTCCCCACCCCCCAGGCTGCTGCCATGCAGTAGGGGGATTGGAGGGGTTGGCAGGCAGGTAAGGGAGGCTTCCTCTGTGTTTGCAGCTGCTCCTCATCACGTACACTGCCACCTGGGCTCCGCCTTCTCTCTGATTAGCAGTGGTAGTGGATTCTTATGGGAGCTCAAGCCCTTTTGTTGTGAGGTTGTTTGATTGGATATTGCAATGTGGTAGTGGTGGAAAGGGGGTGCACAGTGGATGTCGTGAGCTTTGGTCATCTGGAATGAACCCCCTGACCCGTCTGTGTAGGGACTGTTTTCCATGAGCCAGTCCCTGGTGCTGGGGAGATTAGGGACTGCTAATGTAATAGATGACAGTCGCTTTGCTAGTTTGGCTGTGGTGTACAATGGACTGGCTGTAATTAAGCTAATTACTTGTGCTCTAGTTGTACCTCCACCCTGTCTCTCCCACTCATCTCTTTACAGAAGCACACACAGGAAGAATGACTCATTCCCAGAGCTAATGGACCTCCAACCACTGGCATCAGAATCACCAGAGCATGAATTAAAAATGCACATTTCTAGACTTTTCCCAAGGTCTACCAAACCATAATAAATAGGAATAAGGCATGAGGCACAGGAACCTGGATTTTAAAACAGGAGTTTCTGGTGTCACGGTGTGAAGTTTGGGAGGGGATGATGGGAAGATAAAGGAGGAAAGATGATGATTTTTCCTATATTTGGTGAAATGTTGGTACCACTTCTTAAAAATGTATAATGGAAAGGAAGCAAGGAGAAGAAATTAAACATGCTATTTGTGAATAAAAACAATAATAAAATAGGTTTTAAAACACACACGCACACACACACACACACACACACACTCACACACAAGAACAAGCAGGTGATGTGAAGGTTAAGAGGGCTAGATCCCACATGGTGAACTATGTGGATTGAATTCTAGACCATTGCCTTGAAAATCAAGCTAGGCATGTGTGTGCATGCACACCCAAAATCCCAAGGGGAGAATGGAGGAGAAGGGATTGTGGTGTGACGGTCCCTGGGGGGTTGGGGACAGAATTTTTCACTCCCATCTCCCATTTCTGTCTGGTGAGCACATGTGCCCTAAAGCTAACTTAAAAATAAAAAGGAAGAGCCACATGAGAAATTTAAGAGAGGAGTTTAGATCCAAGGTTCTAACTGTTTGAAAAATCCTTTTTTGTGGTTTGGTGTTACTAAGTGTGATGGTTGGACCAAATCTTTAGTATGACCTGTTCTCTTGGAGTAAACACCGGGGATTGAAAGCTTTAAAAACTCGTTAGAACTCATTAGATATACTAGAATAGTAACTTGTTAAATAGAAACCTATGAGGTAGGGGCTGGCAGGTGGTGTGTTGGTTAAGGTGCTGGACTCCCACATGGCCGACCATGGTTTGAGTCCTGGACCTGGTGGCTTGCTTTCCCACTCTCTCTCTCCCCTTCTCTCTCCTCAGGTCAGTTTAAAAATAATTGTAACAAATAAAATAATTATTAAAAACTAAGAAACCTTCAGGTAAATGTAATATTCCAAAGCAAATACTTGCTCCCAGAAAATACATTATGTACCATGAGAATCTTCTATGATTTTAGAATGTTGGAAGTGCAAGGGGCTCTGGGTATCACCAAATCCAACTTCTTTTCCTTCTTTTTTTTTTTATTTTTTGAGAGATTTTCGCTATAGGACGTGTGCGCTCACCAGACAGAGAGAGACATAGAGACAGAAAACAAGAAATCACCCCCCAGGGGGATGGTCACACCGCAATCCCTTCTCCTCCATTCTCCTCTCGGGATCTTGGGCACGCATGCACATGCGCCCGGCGTGAGTTTTAAGCCACTGAGTCGGGGACGTGAACCGCGGTCGACTACATGGGAGTCCAGCGACATAGCCATTACGCTAACTGCTGGTTCCCCAAATCCAACTTCTTTATATAACAAAGGAGAGAGTTTAATTTCTAGTGACACCAGTGACTTGCTCAGGGCCGTATAGCAAGTTCGGGTTAGACCTGGGACTAGAACCCAGAGGTCCTGGTTGTCAGTCCAGTGCTCTTTCTAGTACCCACTACTCAGTTTTTGAAATGCCTGCTCATATATATATATATACACACTTTAATTATTTTATTACACTTTATTTATTTATTTATTTATTTATTTATTTATTTATTTTAACTTGACCAGAGAGAGAGAGAGAGCAAGCGTGCGTGCAAGTCACCAAGTCTGGGACTCAAACCATGGTCAGTCAGCCATCTGGGAGTCCAGCACACTTAACCACCATGCCACCTGCTGGCCCCGAAATACCTGCTCATATTTTACATTTGCTTCCTGAGCACACTTTTCACTAATGATTCAGTTACAAACACAAAAGATTTCTAATTTCTTCAAAGGAAATAACGGAAGAAAGATAAAAATAACAGTAATTTACCTGATGGAAAGTCTGAGAACAAACAGCTCCAAAAAGGCTGATTCTATAAGTAATGTCTGATCTTCTTTGGGGAGATCAGTGAATCCCGGAATCTTTTCTGCCCAACTTCTGGATACGTCAATGGAGGCTGTGAGAAGGTTGTAAAATTGTTGCACGTGCTCAGCATCCGTGCCTGCAGCGGCCTGGTCAGTGGGACAGTACTAGAACACAAACCACACAAAACATTACCTTGGTTCCTTAGCGATAACAACATCTTCTGCAAATTGGCTCTTAGAAGACTGTCATTGTTTAAATTCTTATTTTGGGTCCCACACTTTACAAAACTCTTACATATCCACAATCTCATCTAATTCTCACAATGACCCCTGTGATATAAGTAGAGGAAACTTTATTGTTATCATTTAATAGACAAAGAAATTTGCCTAAGTCCCATTAGTGCAGTGGTTTTCAACCTTGACTGTACACTGCAACCATCTGGGGAGTTTTAAAAAACACTCTCGTCTGGATCCTATGCCCAGAGATTTTAATTTAATTAGTCTAGGGTGGGACCTAGGCTTTGGGAATTTTAAAGCTCCACTGGTGATTCTGAAGGGTGGACCCCACAGAACTACTGCCCAGGGTGTGTCCCAGTGGCCTTCAAGGGTCTGCTGATTCCGAAAACTGTCTCCATACAAGATGCAAAATTAACCTAGTGGTTCTCAAAGTGTGGTCTCTGGACCAGCAGCATCAATAACATTTGGAATATGGTAGAAATTACTGTATAATCTCAGGGGTCACCCCAGACTTACTTAATCAAAAGCTCTGGGGGTCAGCCCAGCTGGTTCTATTGTATCAAGGCCTCCAGGGTATTCTTGTGCATAATAAAGTTTGAGAATCACAAAATTAATCAACAGGAGAAAAGAATGATTTCTTCATGTCATTGATGGATTTGTGTGAGATAAAACAAACCAGAAATGGGGAAAGTGAGGTCTTCTAGGCAGAGTACTTGCGGCTACTTAAATGAATAAAAATTAACCGAAATTGAAAATTCAGTTCCTCAGTCACATTAGCAATATTGAAAGTGCTCAATAGCCATATGTGGTGTGGAAAATTTTCATCACTCCAGAAAGTTCCATTGGACATCACTGATCTAAAGAATCCCAAGAGAAGCACAGTAGGAATAAAGTCTCTAAGCAACTTTTGGGTATTCTCAAAGAGCCAGGGTTTTGCTTTAATCACTGGAAGACAACAAAAGTCAACCAACAACACAGAGATTTAAAAGATGTGCAGACATTCACGGAAATGTGCACAGCTTTTCTTTTTTCACAGTTGCACAGCCACATGTGATTTTGAATCTCTTCTCCCAACTTCTCCCCAGGATCCTCATAGGGCAGGGATTTTAACCGTTATTTTACCATTGAGAAAACTGAGGCTCAGCAAAGCTAACAGACTTCCTGAAGTTACATAAGTAACTGCTATAGCTGGGACTTACACTGGCCTAGGATTTGAAGTCCCATACCTCCTGGATGTTAATATGTCTGATATGACTAGTTGGGAGCCCATGGAATCATTTTTCGAAATATTCGCTTTAAGTAAAGCATTTTGCTTTATTCTAATTGAGCTCTTCAGGTATGTATTCCTTGTTCCCATGTTTCCATCAATAGCACTGTGACTAGTGCATTGCTGATCCTCAGTGAATAGTTCTTGATTTTTTTTTTTTCAATGAAAGAATAATCAGAGGATACTTAAGTTTGCCACAACGTCCTAACCTGGTTGGAAGAGAAATAACCAATAAGTAGCTTGATGCTTATTCTATAGCTACCTAGGTATGTGCACATGTCTTAGCTGGTCTCTTGTCTGGTATGTGTTTTCACAAGAAGCAACAAGGAATGTCAGTTCTGTCCTGGCCCCTGATTTGTGAAACAATGTAGCATTACTTCACTTTTCTGAGCCTCAGTTTTCTCCTCTGTAAAATGGGGTAGTAATGCCTCCCTCAAGTTTTTGTTGTGATGATTAAATGTGATTACATATGTGAAGGGCCTGTCCTTGGTTAACAAATGACGAGAGATGATACTGATCAGTTATGAAATGTGTAACTACTACTGTTCCTAGTGTCCATGTTTATAAAACAGGTTGAAGTGGAAGGTTTCTAATTTTCATTCTTCAATTTCTAAGATCCTATAGTAGTGTGTTCAATTCAGAGCCCTGAATCCTCTGTTTCCAATAGTCCCTCACAGCCCTGGCATTCTGTTAAGCCCTGAATATTCTGTGATATAGTGGACCATGGGAGCCAAGTCCAGGAGAAGGAAGCAGTTCTTCCCATGGATATTCGAGGAGGTGGCATGTCTTGTGTCATAGACACTACCCATTCCTTCCTTTCAGCACAAACCCTATTAACTGGAGGAGAATAGAATAAAGAAATTAACTTTATTTTTTTAAAAATTTCTCCTCCTCGATGAATATAATTCTATATATTCTCTAAGGACAGAATACAATTTAGGGAAGAACTCCCTTTTAAAATCCTAGAGCACTGTATGTGAAACTCCCAAGTGAGTGGTATTAAAGAGCAGGGGAAAGTATGTTGAACCAGATACCAGGTCATGGCTCTCTCATCCAGGTTCTGGCATTGATTTGCTGTGGAACTCTAGACAAGTCACTTAACTTCTCTGGGTTCATCTCTGCCTCTGAAGTAGGAATCAACTAGTTGAGCTGATCCCTATAAGATTCTTTCTGGCTGTTGCATTCAATGATTTTTTTAAAAAAAGTTATTTAATTAGAGGTTGGCAGGTGGCATGGTTAAGGGTGTTGGCCTCCCCTGTAGCCAACCACGGTTCATGTCCTGGATCTAGCAGTTTGCTTTCTCACTTTCCCTCTCTCTCTCTCTCATTCTAGTCAAATTAAAATACACAAATACATAAATAAAGTTAAGTAAAATAATTCTTTTCAAAGTATTTAATTTTATTATTATTATTTAATTTGCTATAAGGCATGTGTGCTCACCAGTGAGAGACAGAGAGAAAGAAAGAGAGAGAAAGTGAGAAACCAAGCCTTCCAGTCTGGGACTCAAACCACGGTCAGCCATGTGAGAGTCCAGAGCCTTAACCACTAGACCACCTGCCAGCCCTGCATTCAGTGATTTTAAACGTTGCTAAACATACCAGGCATGATGTTCTTGCCTAGAATCTTACACTGATTCAGCATTATTTTGTTTTAAAAATAGTGGGTTAAATGGAGAGAAAAAAGACTAACGGATGTAAATTTTCCCCAGGGAGTGGGATCTAATAACTCTGTCCTGCACTGACTTCAACTTCCCTGAAACCATGGCTTACAACTCAACAATCTCTCTTTCTGATTTGTTCTGAATCCACTAGAGCGTATAGCTTTCACCCAGGGTCCTCTGCAGGCCTCTGCCCCTGCTGGGCTCACATTTCATGCCTCCTGCACACAGGAAAATGCAGTCTCTGCCTATCCAGTGTGTGTACTTTTCTCTGAGGGAGCCCAGCAAGGAGGGAAGCCAGCAGGGCCAGCCTGCCAGACTCCAGCCAGGCCCTCTGGGCTTCACCTGCAGTGATTCTGGTCTACATCCCAGATTCTGGAGCTACACTGGATTCAGCCTGAGCCACCAGTAACTGGGGGGTGACTGGAGGGTCAACATCCAATGCTTGGCAAAAAATAAAACCCGAGTGTTTCCTCCACTGAACATAAGGTTTAAAGACACAAAACATTTTAGATTCTTCCTCTGCCTGGGCTAGTAGTTTGAAAAAAACCTCACCTAAGGAATACTGGACCTGGAATTAAATAACCAGATCCAAAGTTCTGCTTCTGTAATTCCCTAAAATGTCTCTTATCTGGGCTAGGTAGGTCTGGGGTTTGCCAAAGAAAATATGGAAATATTTGCTTATTGGCATGCCAATCAAATATAAGCCAAATACAGAAAGATTATTGAAATGAACTTTCAGGATCCGACAGGTATTGTGGTAGTTAAGGACTCCCATATGGTTGACTGCGGTTCGAGTCCTGGTCTTAGTGGCTGGCTTTCTCACTTCCCTTTCTCTCTCTCTGTCTCTCTCTGGTCAAATTAAAAAATAATAATAATAAAAAAATTCTTAAAAAATAAAGTGAACTTTCCCTATTTATGTTCATTTTTATTTTTGTCTATAAGGATAATTGATCTACCAGAATCCTGGCTTTACTGCTAGTCAAAGACACAGTATTATATTTACTGACAGCTGATGCCCAGTGAAAATTTCTCTAAAGCACCTAGAATGAGAATCCAGAGCTGCGACAACAACAATGGATATTGTTTAAACTAAAATGATCACATCTTATACAGCTATACAAGTCAAACTTCAGCAACAGCATAGGCCTAAAATAAGATATTTGAAAAGGAATTAAGTGAGACCCTTGGTGAACACTAGCTGCCAAAAGTCATCAATGTGATGCTTTAATAGCAGAATCGAATCTAATATTTATTCTATCTCACTTTCAGCCCTGGCTAAATATGTAAACTATCCTAAGGACATGTTTTTCTCCACTTAAAAATGTCACTTTTCTTTGGGTCTTTATATCTCTAAAATTTTCAGATGTGATCATTCTTGAGTTAAACTATGTATACATAGGCTTAGGTTTTAACACTTTAAAAAGTGACATTTTAAAAATTGGCAATAAAAAATTGGCAATGAATATAGTTTTCCCCCAAATTTCTTCTTTACTGCTCTGCCTATTCCCTCCCTACTTCCTGCTAAAAACCAAAATAATCCTCTCCTTGTACCAATGATATCAGTACACTCTATGCTACATTCCTTCCCCACTGCTTCCCTGGATGTGAGCACCAGGCATCTTGTTCAACAGTGTGTTTACTGACCTAAACAGTGCCTGACACCCAGCAGCCATTCAATCAATATTTGTTAAATGAATTAACTACTTTCTGGAAAAGTTATATCTCTATTGTTCATATTTTCTCAAACCCCCCCCCCCAAAAAAAAAAAACCTAGAAAATTCATGGTAAAATAGAATTGCTATTTCCAAACTATTGGTATGTTGGTAGTTCTCAAACTTTAGTGTGCCAAAGAAACATCTGGGGCACATATCAAAATACAGGTTCCTGTCTGCCTTCCCCTCCCCTAATTCTTATTCAGTAGGTATGGGTGGGTCCTGGGCATCTGCATTTTTCGAAGTGTGTTTATAAACCTAGAAAATTCATGGTAAAATAGAATTGCTATTTCCAAACTATTGGTATGTTGGTAGTTCTCAAACTTTAGTGTGCCAAAGAAACATCTGGGGCACATATCAAAATACAGGTTCCTGTCTGCCTTCCCCTCCCCTAATTCTTATTCAGTAGGTATGGGTGGGTCCTGGGCATCTGCATTTTTCGAAGTGTGTTTATTTCATAAGAGATGGGGGGAGAGAGAGAGAGAGAAAGAGAGAGAGAGAGAGAGAGAGAGAGAGAGGAGGCACCCTCAACAGGGCCTTCATACTGCAATCCTAACCCCAGCCTCAACCAGCCATCCCTTTGGCATACATAGGGGGACCTGGGGACTAGAACTCTAGACCTTCCCATGGGGCCTGTTATTGCTATGTCACAGGAGCTGTCCAGAATGCATGTTTGTTTGTTTTTCCAGAATGCATTTTTAAGCTAATACTGCACCCCCTTCCTGGTCTGGGCACACTTTGGAAAATGCTTACTTGTTCCCATAGGGGAACAATTGCAGATATAATAGGAATCGGGGAATGAGAAGACTGGAAAGTATTATGGGTGCGTACTTAGTCGATCTTCACCAGTCAGATGAGGAAACAGGCCCACAGAGGGAGGCAGGAAGTGGCTTAAAATCATCTAGTGAATTGGTAGCACCGTGAAAGGGTCTTCTGAGAAGTTTCACGAAGCCACTGTGCAGTCTTTAAGCTGCTTATTTTGTAGGTCTAATGTGCGTTAGTCATGTTATTTCTTAGGCTATCTCGTTAACACATTTAAATGCCATTTGCTGGTGTCTGGTTTCATCTGAGCAGTATTGCTTGTATTTGCAGTCTTAGTAACAGTCTGCAAATACAAGTATACTAAGTGGTACCAATTACCAGAAAACACCCAGTATGCTGAAAAATACTTGAAATGACCAACTAATGAGGACATTAAGTACATTTACTCATTGGTAATTATGCAGGCTCTGAAGCCAAGCCCAGTATCTATATATACTTGTATTGCTAAATTAAAAGCAACTGTGGGGCAGAGAATAGCAGTATTTTGAGGAGAAACAAATCAAATGTGACATGTTTTGACTGCACTGATGTACAATGATCTGAGCTCACTTTGGAGGGAGAGAAGTTTGGCCCAGAGAAGTGAAGGTCCCAGAGCCAGGAACGTTTCAGAGAGCTCAGGAGCTCTTTCTGGCCTCTAAAGCATTCATTCCCTCTGTGACTTGGAACAGAACCTCTCCGCTTCCCTCTTCATAAGCAGGGAGAAAACCACTCACTCACTACCTTAAATGCACGTACACTAATAAATGGAGATTAAACATACTGGGCTGGCAGACGTTTTCTCCATTCTCTATTGACCTGATTCACTGTGGGAAGCTAGCACCTTTAATACATTTTATTGGTCAAAGCAACTCTCCAACTGAAACTTGACAGGGCAAGTTCTTACTTAAAATTTAATAAATTATGGATACAAACTGATGTTAACATTTGTTGCTGCTGAGGAGTGGGATTAAATGTGTACACATGATAAGGAGACTTGTTTTTCATTTCATTCACTTCTAAATGGTTTGCCTTAAAAAAAAAATGGGTATGTACTACTACTACTACTGTGATTTTTAGAAACATAATAAAGCATTTCTATGTGAAAAAATCTAGTAAATTGCCATTAAATAGAAGTGGCTATATGATGGGGGTGGCCTGTGACATGGTGGTTAAGGGCACTGGACTCACACATGGCCGACCATGGTTTAAGTCTTGAAGCTGGAGTTTTGCTTTCTCACTTTCTCTCTCTTTCTGGTCAGAATTTAAATAAATAAATAAATAAAGTTAAATAAAGAAATAAATATAATAATTGTTTAAAAAATAGTGGCAATATGATGAAACAGAAACATATCACATTGAATGATGAGATTTGGGTCTAGTCCTAGCTCTGCCACTGACTTTAGGCAAGCCACTTAACCTTGTGGGCCTTAATTTACTCCTCTAGAAATATGGGGATTGGTGAGGACCAGCAGGGGGTGTGGTTGTTAAGGCACTGGACATTCCCACATGGCAAACCACAGTTCTAATTCTGGACCTGGTGACTTTCTCACTTTCTCTCTCTCGCTAAAATAAAATGAATGAAAAAATAAAATTAAAATAGATCTTTTTTTTTTTTTTTTGAGAGGTTTTTGCTATAGGGCACGTGTGCTCACCAGAAAGACAGAGAGAGACAGAGAGACAGAAAGCGAGAAGTCACCCCCCGGGGGGGTGGGCCACACTGCAATCCCTTCTCCTCCATTCTCCTCTTGGGATCTTGGGCACATATGCACATGCATCCAGTGTGAGTTTAAGCCACCGGGTTCGGGGCTCGAACTATGGTCGACTACATGGGAGTTCAGTGACATAGCCATTATACTAACTGCTGGTCCCAATAGATCATTCTTAAAAAGAAAAATATGGGGGTTAGAGTAGATAATTTTAGGGTCACCTACAGTTCTATAAATTTGTAAATATAAACCTTTGTAAATGGTTAATGACATTCTTTAAAAATGACTGAAACCATAAATTATGCCACACAAAGCTAGAGCTTAAATGAAAATATATAGGAATATATATAATGATGGGTGGCTTTTAAGTAGACATTTAATAAATTCATTTTTCTCCCTTCATTTTATGTGCTAATGTTTTGTTAGCGAACAAAACAAATTCAGTCTTATTAAATAACGAGATACCTAACCACATATATCTTCAAATGACTATACATATAAAAACTTGCATTTACATGCTATAAGGTAAACCTCAGAATCATAAAATCTTTTTTAATAATATTTATTTATTCAATTTTTAGTTCAACCAGAGAGAGACAGAGGGTGAGAGTGAGAGAGAGAGGAAGTGAGAAAGTAAGCCACCAGATTCAGGACTTGAACTCTGGTCAGCCATGTGGGAGTGTTCAGCACCTTAACCACCACGCCACCTGCTGGTCCCCCAAATCTTAAGAGTTATATAGGAACTACTGTTATCCAGAATGACCTTTCCCTTTATGAAGAATCCTCTCATGTGTTCTCCTTAATTACTTCTCCTGTTGATGAACTCACACTTTCACAGCCTGTGATGTGGCTTCAGAGCCAATGGGAAGAGGACTATCCCTTTCTCTCTAAGATCTGCCCTTGAAAGCAATAGTCCTTTTTGCCCCAGGGCAAAAGAGTGACCTAATCCCCACAAATCTTCTCCCTTTCTGTTTGCATATTTCCATTTCATCCAACCATCCCTTACAAGTTTTCAAAAACTGTGTATCCACATCCCTGTTAAACCCTACCTTACATGATAATTAGACTCAATCTTTGAAGTATGACTTGACAGGACAGAGTCCATGGGACCATCACCCAACTTGGTTCCGGTTCCATATTTCTACACTACAGTGATTAGCGTTCTTCCATCCCACCAAACACATCCTTTGTTTATGCATATTGAATGTGTATGGACTGAATGCCCATGATCTTCCTAGTATGAACCACTGATAAGCCAAGGCTCTCCCGTTTGTAAAAATTCTAAATGCTGAGCTTCACATTTGTTTTTGTTAACTTTCTTTGTGATGGTTTCAGCCTTTCCTGTTCCAACCTGTCGAGATCATTCTGAATGTTGATACCGACATCCATCATATTAGCGATCCCTCCCAGCTTTCTGTCATCTGCAAATGTGATCAGTATGCTCCTACGCCTTCATCCAAGTTTTTGATAAAACCTCACTTGTATTTTTTTAAGAAGTCTTTTCGTTGATTTTGGTCCAATTCTTGATAATTTTGTAAAGCTATCTAAAAACTGGAGAATCCAAGCTATGAGGTTCGACCTGATTCCAAAACAATGCAATTAAAATAAATATGCTTTGCAAAATTGAGTCAGGCCCCAAAAGTAGTATAAATGTGACCCAGACTCTGGCAATGGTCAATCTGCTATTTTGGACAAAGCTAACAATTAAATTGGATAAATGTTTGTTGATGAGGATGATGACTCTAGACTAACAGACTGAATGGTGTAGAGGTAAGCAAATACACAGGATTGATTTTTCAGTGTGGAGACAGTTCCCAGCTGGGACAACTCAAAGTGCAGGAGGTGGGGGTGGGGAGTTGCCACTAAATGACTAATTAGGCCATGTAGACTGATAATTGGATATTTTGGAACTCAAAAAAATCACTTTGGGGGCCTAAATTCTCTGAACTGACCATCTTTGGTGATTTTGAATGCCCTGGAACAATGCCGGTATGCTGCAACCCTAGCCTAGACTGTGCCTAGAAGCTTCATTAATTCCGACAAATTGCATAAGGATAGGGAAGGGGTACTTCAGGGCAGAGAACTCCTCTTTCCTGAATACTTTCTTTAACACCTCCTTACACTGAACTAGAGACACAGTGAAGCTTGATATTTAAAAACACAGATTTTAGTCCAGTACTATATCTGATGCAGTATTAGCTATGGATCTTGGGCAAGTCAGCCCTTTAGCCTCTGTGTTTTACTTTCCTCATGGGTGAAAAAGAGATCATAACACTTAGCTTTCTGTTATTGCTGCATGGTACCTGACATGTGTAATGTTCATATAGTAAATTCAACAAATGTACTATAAGAAAGCTTGAGCAAGGAGATAACAGACAGAGCTCGCTCTGTGCAGAAGCTTTGGGAAATAGCATCGTATTTAATCTTCACAATACAATTCCAGGAAGTAGATACTATTACCCCATAACACAGATGAGGAAGTTGAGGCATTAAAAAGTTTAGTCTGTTGTTCAAGGTCACCCAACTAATAATTAATTGATGGTGTTGGAATTTTCATTTAGGCCAGCATGATTCCAAAGACTGAGCCCTCAACTACTGCATTATTCTGTTACCCTATTATTTGAGACTTGACTACTTTAGTCAAGAGATGCTACTTGTAATCAGGATAAGAGTCCTCAACCTTTGGTGCTAAGGATCTACCATGTGTCTCATATGAAGTCTTGTGATCAGGTGCAGAGCGGAGGCTGCACAGCCTATAATGAGGATGAGGATAAGAGAACGGGGATCACAGCAGGTACACCCATCATTTCTGTCAACACTGCAGCCTAAAAGGAGGGCATGTAGCAGAGACATACACACAGTCTTTGCCAGCCATTCAACCAGAAGCTTGAAAGCTGATTAGACCTGGGAAGGGCAATCTGATAGTTGCTGCCAAGTCAGATCAACCAACTGGGGACCCGTGGCCTGGTATCTCTTTATCTGTGTACAAGCAATATTTTGGGTTTTCTTGTCTTCAAGCGGAGATAGAAATCTCTACAGCTGATGTTGCTTGCAGGACTAAATGAGACAATGTACCATAATGTTCACTATGTAGAAATTGTTCAGTTAATTGTGATCTCTCTCCTTTTCCTCTCTCTTTGGTAAGACCTTGTTTTACTAGAAGTTTGCATTTCTACCTCCTTTAAAGAACTACCTTATAGAACTATTTATACACTTCTCCAAAACGTGTATAAACTCTCTCATGGCTTTTATTTGTATTATCTAGATTTGGGGAGAATTTGCAGCATTCAGGCTGATGAAAATTTTATTATATCTTATACAAAATTAAAATATTGGTATGTTCTGGTTGATGTAAATAACAACACTGGTGATCATTTATGGTTTTCAAAATGTTTTTACAACCATGATTTTCATGTGATTGATGTTCAAAAGACCCCTCTGGGGATAAACATTGTAATCATCTCTACTGTTGGGGTAAGAAAGGAAGAGCAAGAGCCAGGTGTCACAGGCAGGAAGCTGCAAAGGCAGCATTCCATCCCAGTCCTGACACCTCCCCGTATCAAGGTCAGAGCTCACTCTTTTCCATCAATGGTCTAATCCCTCTGAATAAGCAGCAGGTCAATCAATGCCAATGAAGTTGGGTAGACTGCTTAAGGATAACTTGAAGCTCACCCAGATGGTTTGATCACAATATGGAAAAAAGCTAATAATCACTTTGTCTAGATTACAAAAAGAAGTCTACAAATTATCATTCACCTGTGCAGAGTTTCATTGGCACAACCACTAGGAACAATGGCTATGACAGGTGCAGCACTGTCAGGGTCATTTGTTAAGGCATTTAGAGATCCAATAAGGCAAAAATGATTTGGTGCAATGGGTGCATTGAACTGCTAAATGAAATGAGAAATATAGAAAAGGTATGAAAATTGTTCAGCACAGTGCCAGGCACAGTCATTCAGTTAGCTCGTATTATAGGCATCATGAATAGAAGCCCTGATTATTCATTTGAAAGCAGAACATCATAAAACTTACTCTGGAATAATCAAGATCTCTGGGTGTTGAGTCTGTTAAAGCTCGGACAAGGGCATTCATCATACAGATCGGAGGAGAAGGTGGAGAGGGCTGAGAAGGTTCCTGCTGTAATGGGCTCTTTGGTTTGGAAGGCAGCCGACCTCTCCTCCCTTTCAGACTATCTGTACGGACAACTGAGGCCGAGAGAAGGAGAGAGAGGAAAAAAAATCTTCAAAGATTATGTTTTGAATAGCCATAAATTACAAAAAGACATCAAAACACATAAACACATTATAGTTGAACAGTCATTAATGAGACCAACCATTTTAAAATGGCAGTTGGTTTGGAATAATATTCACACAATGATTTAATGAGCATTGAATTAAACATCATTAAAACTACCCTATACTTACATTTGGTAATGAATTAGCCCTGAAAGTCTCCTTTTTAAATAGAACAAAGATATATGTACACAAGATCTCTACTGATTTTGAAAAATTAGAATAAGTAATCCTCAGTTTTTATTAAAATGTAAATATACACCATAAAAATAAAATGCTGGAACTAAAGAGGAACCAGGAAAATTCACTATTCCAACATAAATGTTAACATTTTTTTCAGTGATATGTGAATATATGTATAAGCAAACCGTATAAAAAGAGTTATATCCATACCTTCTTTAACCATTCCAACACTGAGACACTTCTGAAATCGACAGTACTGACATCGGTTTCGACGTCTCTTGTCTACTGGGCAGTTTTTATTTGCCAGGCATACATATTTTGCATTTTTCTGCACCGTTCTCTGAGAAAATACAATACAGAGATAGTCAACTAATAGTTTCTGGAAAGAGGTAGGACCTGACAAGATGTATTTTAATTACAATGTGAAAAGCGACAGTGCAATTCGTATAATTAGATAAATTTAATTTCCTAACACGCTAGCCTGCAGGAAAAACAATTTTATTAGTGTTAGCTGCTGACAATGAAAATCATCTCGGATTGTTCTGAAGCAAGTCTCAGGAGACACCCAACTCTGAATGATAAAATCATATCTGAAATTACCAGGTCAACATATCATACCTTGGAGGATTAGATTATCTCCACTTTTAATATCCCTTTGGGAACAATTTTCTACTTGTTCCACTCCCCTGATTATTGCTGACCTTATTAAAATAAAATCAAAATTATCTGGAATGTACTTTGTTTGCTATCACTATTATAAGTCAAATATCACAGTAACTGGCTTTGTTATCCAATAGAGATGAAATCGTAAAAAATGCAAAATTAGGATTTGTCAGTTAAGACTCATAGGAAGGGATTTAATACAAAAAAAATTCTCCAGTCAGCTTGTGTAGTTTATTTTATCTTTATAGAATATGTATGATAAACTGGCCACTTCTGATTTTTGAAAGCAAAATCTTAAAATTAGATACTAAACAGTACTATCACATCGAAGAGAGCAAGCCAGTCAGCCCAGAGGGCAAAAAAGAATGAGAGAAAAAAGAGAGATGATAGATAATATGTCAGTAACAATTCCTATCACTACATCATTTCATACATGACTAGTGACATGAACACCAAAATAGCCATATTGTAAAAGATACATCATAAACTTGGGCTTGGATATAAAAATCATGTTGTATTTTTCAGAATCACGTATAATTTTCAAATGACACATGGAGAAAAATTTAAACATATTGTGTCCTCCAAATTTCAAAATACTTTTTAAAAAAAAATTGTGCAAATGGTTGCATTTTATCATTCAGAGTGAAATCATTCAGAAATCACCTGGATCTATACAACTCCAAATAGAGCAGAAATTTGGAATTAATTTGGGAAGTCTGGACTGCATCAAACGAAAAGAAGAAATCCAGGCAACTTGAGCTTTGCGGTCTATTTTGTGTCCAAAAGTCTAGGTTGACTTGCAATCGTCTCTTTACTTTCAGTCATCCTTAACTCCCATGTTTCAGTTTTCACCCTATCACCTTTTAATTTCATTTTAGGAGAAAGGTTCTAACCTGCTTCTGTACAACTTCAAAAATATGACAAAGCCAATTTTTTTGTGTGTCAACGATTTCCTTGCTTTAATAATAATTTTAATTTAAAATGCAAAATTTTCAAATGTGAACATACTTCGGAGTTCCCAGCATTTAAATTCTCTTCAAGCCTATGAGGAAACTCAGTTTCTTGAATGAAGCTCCTTTTCATTGAACATGCAGTAATTTCTAACACTCTAGTTTTTGCCATCCTCCTCAAGGCTATAGGCCAGTTTGAGTGCTGGTGGCATTTTGCTTCAGGTATACATTTTCCCAATAACCCAAAGCCTTCCCCACATTTTCTGTGTGCCTGCACAGTTTAAGGACAGGGCAAGATCGTTATGGTTCAATCACTGAATTCCTATCATTAACTGCACTTCATGTCACATTTTTAAAGAATTCAATTTAATAGTAGAAAGCCACTGGGTAAAACCCGCTCCTGTTTCCTTAATTAACAGATCTGTGGGGTGGTTCTCTCCTACCCTGCCCCCACCCTTTCAAGTATAGATTTGTTTTCAAGGGATTGCTGCCGAAAAGAGAAGCGGTTGGGGAACACTTAATTGACATTTCTAGATTCAGAATGTATTTTGGTCAACTCTCAGTTATTTAAGGATAATTATATTTGTGGATTATTTTGAATTCTTTCACTTGTTTCCTTTTTGCCCCTCTTCTGCTGCCTGTTTCACTGTCCTTTAGCATTTCCACTGAAATTTTGAAAAAATCAAATCTGCTGAAGGAATGCAGTTACTGGAAAATAGCCCTGATAAGGCTTGAGTAGTTCAGGAAATAAAAACTGTATAAACTAAATGACTTTTAAAAAATGGTTAAGGGGGCCGGCAGGTGGCATGGTGGTTAAGGGTGCTGGACTCCTACATGGCCAACTGCAGTTCGAGTCCTGGACCTGGAGGCTTTCTCTCTCACGTTTCCTCTCTCTCTCTCCCCCTTCCTCTCTGGTCAAATTAGAAAAGAAAAAAAAAAGTTACATATAAAAAAATTCTTTAAAAAATTGGTTAAGGTTCTGCATTTAAAACACGGTAAGCCTGTACTTAGAACATAATAGTCCTGCATACCTTTGAGACAATATATTGCAAAGTCTTTCTACAAGCATTTTCTCACTTATCTGCAGAATTTAATTAATGACATGATTACCATCCCCAGATCTAAAATACTTGTTGCTTGTTGGTATATATACCCACACACAAACATGTGCATTGTAATGAACGCTTCATAGTTTTTTACTTAATAATGAACTATTGTTGGATGGCCTTTAAAAGATAAGGGTGCTGGACTCCTACATGGCCAACTGCAGTTCGAGTCCTGGACCTGGAGGCTTTCTCTCTCACGTTTCCTCTCTCTCTCTCCCCCTTCCTCTCTGGTCAAATTAGAAAAGAAAAAAAAAAGTTACATATAAAAAAATTCTTTAAAAAATTGGTTAAGGTTCTGCATTTAAAACACGGTAAGCCTGTACTTAGAACATAATAGTCCTGCATACCTTTGAGACAATATATTGCAAAGTCTTTCTACAAGC
Source organism: Tupaia belangeri chinensis (assembly GCF_000334495.1). NCBI lineage: Eukaryota > Metazoa > Chordata > Mammalia > Scandentia > Tupaiidae > Tupaia > Tupaia belangeri. The sequence goes on from NW_006203645.1 coordinate 737,084, forward strand.
ATTTTCTCACTTATCTGCAGAATTTAATTAATGACATGATTACCATCCCCAGATCTAAAATACTTGTTGCTTGTTGGTATATATACCCACACACAAACATGTGCATTGTAATGAACGCTTCATAGTTTTTTACTTAATAATGAACTATTGTTGGATGGCCTTTAAAAGATTATAGAGTGCTTTTAATACCCAGTCCTCAGTTTTAGTCACTGATAGGGAAACTGAGGTCTAAAAAGAAGAGTCATGCCCAGTGTTGTTCAGTTGGTAGGCCACAGATTGAGACTCCTATTTGAGTGTTCTGACTCAATTCCGGCATGTTCCCAAATACATCCCATTAACCTCCAAATCCTAGTTACCCAGTCAGCATCCTGCTTCTCTTCCTTTCCTCTGCCCAGTACAGGAGGCTAGGAAAGGAGGGTTTGCAAATTCCAGTGGCCAGCAGGGTGGGGAGTGAGAAAGTAAGAACCCAAATATCGGAAGTAGTCTGGGAGTCAATCACAAAAGGTAAAGCAGGAAGAGAACAAAGCCTTTTAGTCCATAGTGCTGGGAAGTGCAGTGAACCCAGGCCAGGGAGAAACCAGCTAGAAGGATCCCTTGCATACCTAAATCACTGCCTACATCCTGCAACAAGCATCACCTCTCTAGACTTTAGGTTCCTTATGTTAAAATACGGGGGAAGCTGATGACTGCCCCCTCCCCAGTAAAAGTCCTTTGGGTGAATGATAGAATGAACAATGCCTACCCCTTCCTTAGCACTATGTGTGGCACAGACAGGTAAAGGTCCCCATGAGATAGGATTTGTAAGAACCCAACTTCTATCTTCTTTGGAGGGAGCCTTGAACTGCATCTAGCCAATTGTTGCTGTCTGTTCTGCTACTGCAGGGCTGGGCGGAGTGTGTACTCTGGGGCCACACAAGCACGGTTGGCTTCCTGCCCCTAGCTCACAGAGTGTGTGTCCTAGGCAGCTGAATAACTTCTCTGAGCCTCCTCATCTTCAAAACAAGGATAATTAGTATCCACCTTGAAGATACTTTAAAATATTGAGTAGCCAGCATTCAATCTCAGGTCTAATTCCAGAGTCCCAGCTCTTACTGGGAGAATTAAGTGATGTACAAATGTCCAGGCCCTGGAACACGAATCTTACCCCTCAGACACCCTGGGTGATGACAGGCACAATTTAATGAAGTTTCTGCATTTTTAGAGAAACTCATCTTACTGAGAATCTGCAGAAAACTCTCCAGAAAAAATGCTCATCAGGCACTCTCAGGTCAGGAGGCTCACAGACTTCTCAAGTCCATCTGGGGTGGCTTCTTTTATGTGAACCTCAAAACTCTCTGAGAAAAATTGATATAAAGGTAATAGGAAAGGCTATACCATCACAGCCTAATGCTTACACTTCTCGAACCAGGAGGGGATCTCCTACACCCACTGACATGCTCTCTCCATTTAGGGCCCTCCCTGCCAACGAGAGGGGGCTCCAGAAGAAGGCGTGCGTGCTCTCACCTTAAAGAATCCCTTGCAGCCCTCGCAGGTGCGCACGCCATAGTGCTGGCAGGCAGCGTTGTCCCCGCACACAGCGCAGGTGCCCTCGCCCGAGGACGAGCTCCTGTGGGGTGGCGACGGCAGGCTGGGGCTCTCGCCCAGCAGGCTGGACGCGGTAGGGGAGGCAGTGAGGCCGAGCGGCGGGAAGGCCAGCGCGGCCGCCCTCTTGGCCAGCGGCAGCCCATACGGGTGGCCCTCAAGTGTGGCAGCCTGGCTGCCCGCGGCGGCAGCGGCTCCCAGCGGCAGGCTGAGTGCGGCAGTGGGCGTCGGGTCGTAACTCAGGTGGTGACCGCCAGCCGGGCTAGGCGCAGGCGGGTGTGGTGGCGAGAACTTGAAGTGGAAGAGTGGGAAGCGCGCGCCAGGGGGCACTGCCTTCATCGGCGGGTCCAGCAGCTGGCCTGGCGCGATGCAGCCTGGCGCTGAAGGCAGCGGATCGTCCCACAGCGCCCCCCCCCGCGGGGGGAAGCCGGGAGTGGGGGGGGTGGGCGTGGTGGGGGTGGACGGCGGGGACTGCTTGAAGTACATGGAGGTACTAGGCAGCACCTCCTCCTCCGTGCCAGTGGACTGAGGAATGGATGGCTGCTGGGGCTGTGGCTGCTGGTGGTGATGATGTTGGTGGTGGTGGTGGTGGTGGTGATGGTGGTGGTAGCCGTGCGCACGGCCCTCTTCCATCTTGATCAAGGGCCGCGGCCCAGATGGCTGCATTTGGTACAGGCAGGAGGGCTTGAGTTCATAGCTGCTGGAGTAGCCTTCCATGAAGGTATTGAAGCTGGGCAGGGACGTGGTGGCTGTGGCTGTGATCTCGGTGCTGCCAAGATCCATGGTCAGCTTGGCATAGTCTGGGTTCATGATCTCTGCGGTGTATTCTGAGCCGTATGTCTGTGCTGCATAACTGGAACCTGGAGGCGAAGGACTATACTGGGCTTGCACGCAGGGCATATCTGCAGGGACAGGAAGGGTCTCTCAGATGCAAGTCAACAGTAATTTCCTAGCTAATAGGCAGCACTGGGTTCACTGCTCTCTAATCTGGGAAACAGAGAGGAAGTGACATCTTCTCCTCCTTCTGGTAGTATAGACTTAAAGCCCCATGCTCACTGATTTCCTCCCAGAGAAAAAAAGCTGAATTCTTAACACACAAAAGAACCACAGGATGCCAAAAGCTGAGACTTCTGTACACCTGTGTGGCTTCATCCTGTTCTATACCAGATCTGAAAAACTTAATGTCTCCCCTCATAAATATAGAGATTTTTTTTTAAAGTGGTCTCCTTAGCCACAAGTGGGGAGGACAGGAAAAAATAAAAAAAAAAAGGCAAGTGAATGTCCCATTGGTTTATTTTAGGGGAAAAAGGGCATTGGTCCCTCAAGCCACATACACTGACTTGTAAACCCATGAGTGAGTCAAAAAGGTGTCCCATGTGGGAGTTACTGGCCAACAGAGACAGTGACATTCTAACATTTTATTGGTGCCAACTGAGGCTGCCCACACACATGTGGCTGCTTTCTCCCACTCCCTCCACACTCCTCCAAACAGGGCAGGCAGCCTGCACAAACTGGACCCCTGTTGATGACTTCAGCCAGCTAGGTGGTGAGGTGGGAATGTAGGCCCAGGAAATGGACTGGGGGAGTCTGCACCATCTGCAAAGAGAAAGATCAGCAGCTGCAACAAAACACCCACCAACCTTGCTCTCTGCGATATGTATGTGTGTGCGTGTATATACATATTTCTCAGTTCTGACTAATAAACTATATCAGTTGCTGTTTTATAACAACAGTTTACAACTATCATAACAGGCACGTTTGTCTAGGCATTTTTCTTACGATGGAAAAATTAGCAGCCCTGGAAAAGAAGAAAGCAATTTTTTGAACAGCTTTGGTTTCTCTTCCATTTTGACTATGTTCAGCCCCAAAGTGACTGGTATCTAGGGTGCTTACTATCATTTGAGAGGTTAAAGTGTGTGAGAAGGCCCTGGGAATGACTGAATCTACTGGATGTTTTAGCTAATTATTTACCTTTCTTTATGGCTAAATACAAATGGTGAAATGGGCTTTTCTTGGTGGTTGGTTTTTCTGAGCCAAAGGAAAACCAGGTGCTTCACATCTTTTTGGAATCTCTGGTGTAAAAGATATGACTAATACAAAAGACACTTCCTTTGACATCTTTCTCTTACCCACATTTCCAAATCTGATTGAGTCATGCGTGTATGGGATGAAATCTTGACTTGAAAAAAGGTGATGAAGGCCTGTTAGAAGAAGCAGTGATGAAGAGAGGCCAGTTCAAGCCTTTCTTTTCCAAGTAGGGCCTTAAAAACACACTTGCTAGTTTGACATTAAAGGATTACTTATCTCGCTGTTCAGTTGTTGGGATGAAATGGACGGCTATTTTAAAGAACTGCCTGATATTTTACCTATTCTCCTTTCAGCATCTTTAGGACTTCTCCGAGTCCCTTTTATCATTCATTCCTACCAATCTCTACTCATTGTTCTTTGTGTCTTTCTGAGGTTTCCAGCTAGAAGATGAGCTTGCTGGTACACAAGTCTTATCTGCATCTCTGCTGCTTGTATAGGCCTGGCACCTAGTATTCCTTGAACAAATTTGTGAAGAAGTAGTACAAACCTAACCTGCAATCCTTTCTTCTTCAAGCTCAAATATATCCTTGGTTTGCAGCTCAAATGCTTTTCTTTCTCTCTGAGCTTCAATCATCCCAACTTCTGCACCCAAATGATTTTTGCTTTATAGATACAAAAATGCTCTGTATTGCTCTAAGTGATCCTGTAACTCTAGGCATATTCTGAATATAGTATGAGGGCAAAAATGAAGACATTAAAGCTGTTAATGACCCTAATCATTGGTCGATTTTACATTTTCCCTAGGAAAACTAATTTTGAGAAAGGCAAAGCTTAATTTAATCTGGCTGCTCCAGTCGCTAGCAACAGGGTGTGGTTTACAGAGGAACTTCGTTTGATGAAGCCACCTGTGCTGTGAAATGAACGCCCAGCAGTTACTATCCAAGCACTGGGCAAGTTGGCCAGCCTTCCCGCTTCTCCCAGCCCAGGAGGAATAAGGGGTCGTGCCTTCACACTTACCTGGAGGGTATCTTGTGCGCTGAATGGTGGGGCTGGGGGTCTCTCCAGCAGAAGCCGAGAGTGTAGGAGGCGAGGACGTCTGGCGAGGCGAAGCAGCGGCAGCGCTGCCCGGCTCCGCAGAGGGTCCAGGCTCAGGGCCCGGGCTGGCCGGGCTGCGCTTTTCCGCAGTGGACTCTGCACCGGGAGAGAGGACGGAGGTTACAGTGAGACCAGATTGGATCACCGCAGCCTGGGCTGGGCGTATCGGGAAGTTAGGGGGGAGCCTCTGGAAATGCTAGGTTAATTACTAAGGGCAAATATGGGCACCAGAGTTCCCGGGCAAGAGGCAAAACATCGCTTTGGGAATGCAGAGGAAAGGTTGTCCGTATCCACTACGCTCACCGTGGTTTTGTGGCATCCGAACCGAAGCTGAAAACTGCGCAATCTGTTGTCACCCAGAAATTGATATCTCTGCCCCCACAATTGGGCCCGAACTTACAAACTCAGAAAACCGAAGAAAGGAGGACACTTAAACGAGTGTTCGGGTGTCGGTGAGTGTACACGAGCGGAAAATTACCATTTTCTAACTCCGCCCGCCCCCTGCCCTCAAATACAAATTTTACACGTTGCATAGGAAATGCACAGGGTCTGGAACGAATGCATGAATGCCCCGAGGAATTAAGAAAGTCTGCACTTTTCATTCTAAATGCTAATGGAGCTTCGCTTCTATTAGCGGCGAGTTTCGGGGGCCAGGGGTCAAGCAAACAAAAGGGCACAGTGGAAAGAAGGCCGGCGTTGGAAGCGCGGCGAGGTGGCAGACGGCGTTCGCTGCTGGTGGGCGGGCAGAGGGAGATCCGGTGCATCCTGCGGGCAATGTCCCCTAGGGTGGGCCGCTTCGAGGCTCCCAGCCACCCCGTAGCCTGGAAGGGGCACATTCCGGAAGGCGCGAGCTTGGCTCCGGGGCGAACCTCTCAACGCTATGCCCCAGCGAAACTTTGTAGCTGAAAGCGCCACTCCGTGGGCCTTGAAGAAGAATCCCGCTGCCCCGAACTCCGGTCTATAGCGCCCCCTTTGCCTGGGGTGGGCACACCTCGAAGGGTGGGAACTTGGACCAAAAAACAAACAAACAAAAAGACCACCAAACAACAATCCCCCCCAAACCCTCAAAATCCAACGCAAACAACCTCCGAGGTGCGCGGGACCTGAGGGTCGTGTAAATTTCGTCTCCCTCGGCCCGGGGCCTGCTTATAGGTAGAGAAAAAGGAGCTTCGAGCTCCCAGTCTGGGAAATCCTCGACGGGCTGAAAATGGGGGATTCCCCTGCCACTCCGGCTGCAGGCTGAGCTGCTCAGGACAGCTCGCACTCGCTGTAGTATAGACACAAGCGGACCTTCCCTCGGTGGTAGCATGTGTTTTCCGCCCCCCCCTCCCCGCGTCTCCAGTGGGGGTCTCCAGCAACCCTCACGCCCTCCTCCAGTGGATGCCCGCATTTCCGCCCTTCTCGCGGGCTTGTTGGGGCGGAATCTTTCTCCGAGGTGCGGCCTCTGAACTCGGGTGGGTGAGGGTTACTTCTTCCCAAGGAAGGGGTTCCCTGGAGCTCCCAGCGTTCGCGGGAGAGAACCACGCAGCCTTTCCTACAGCCCAGCAGAGAGCCCCGCCGCGCTCTCTACCCCCGCCCCCCAAACGGCCGGTTACCTAGGCAAAGACTCCGCGCCT
>NW_006203645.1:744127-746503 GCF_000334495.1 Tupaia belangeri chinensis
GAAAGAGAGATTCTCAGAAAGACCGAGGGAGACGACAAACCTCAGGGGAGGATTTGTGCGAGCACACTCTCAGGGAAGGGGGTGGGTGGGTGCAGGAGAAGGGAGCAGGTGTGGAGGTCGGGTGGTCTAAGGCATCTTCGATAATTCACAGTAGGAGCATCTTGTTTATCTAAAACAACTCGAATGAAGTAAATTCATTCATTGTGCCCAGTGGCCGCACTGGGCAGCTTTTCCTTCTCCAACTCGGCTCTATAAAATACTATCTCGCCATGGGAAAAGGATCCAGGATTGGATTCGCGATGCAATGCCTGAATGGCGCCCTGTACCTCTCTCCCCGCACCCTAAGGCCCTGGGACAGCAGCCCGCGACTTCCAAGCTCTTAATTTGCAGCTCTTCTCTCTGGAGAATCCAGAGGCATAAATAAAAGGCAGTCTCCAAGAATGCTCGTGGAAGTCAAGGGACAAATGCCTTCTCCCTGGCGACTGCCCGGAAGCTTCCAACAGGTTCCAGAGGTGCCTTTGGAAGTCATCTTCCCAGGTTGCACTCGCACGACCACTCTCCTCTCACGACTGAGAACTTTCATTTTTACTACGCGTAAAACACTCGGAACAACTTCTCCGAAAGTGAAAAGTAACGCGTGCCTTTCTCAGACCACGCCAAGGGCCGGAGGACAGGAACACCATCTCCACGCGTGTTGGGGCGAGGGAGTTGGCAATTACATCCGATTACCTCCGAAGGGAAAAGTGTGAACCGGCAAGTCGGCGACGCCAGGCAGACGTGCCTAGTGGAGTCCCAGGCTCATTTCAATACAATAAGCCACATTCCTACAATTACGCCGTCTTTCCAGAGATCCTCCGAGCGCCTCTGCAAACTCTGGCCGCCGCTGCCCGGGCCCCTTCCCTCACAAGCTTCCTCCCAGACAACCATCTCGGTGCCACTATTAGGGACATTAACTTGGACCCACCGGAGCCCCTGTTTTCAATTCTACTTAAAAGGCAAGAAAATTACTGCCGTTCATCACCGGAGCTGCAACTCCCTGCCGCTACCGCCGCCGCTGCCGCCGAGAGCATCATTACCATGACAACTAGAGCCGAAATACCCTGAATTACATCGCTGGAGCTGCTACTGCACAAACCCCGGCCGTCCTCTTTGTTAGAGGCTTTTCGCCTCTTCGAGTAGGGGGAGGAATCCCACGAACCCCAGAGACGCCCCCACCCCCGGGCCCACTACAGGGGGAAAGTTTCAGCAGCAGAACCGACGGGTCGCTCCTCTAGTAAAGCCAGTGCTGGGAGGCGGAGACCGGAGAGGTGGGGACAAAACCCCACAAAGTTGGCAGTTTCAGCAGCGACGCTTCCCAGCGCGCCAACTTTTTAGCAAGTCCCCTTATAAACCCGGCAAATCTCATACATACTTGAATGCTGTGGCGGTTCCGTCTTTAGAGTGAGTTTCAAGAGAGCTGCCCCGAAATCTGCTCTGGGGGGGATTCACAGCTGCTGTCCCGGAAGGGCTGCGGTGTACAAGCCCAGCGGCTCCCAGAGGCTGGGAGCGGCTGGCTGGGGATGCTGTGATCCCGACTCATGGGAGAGCGCGGCCGAGAGGTTCCGCGGGCGTCCTGGCTGGGGCCGCGACCAGGGGGGAGGATGCCGCCGCTGTTCCCACCTCCACGGCCACCGTCGCCGCTGTCAGCGTTGCAAAGTAAGCCCGGGAGGGGCGTCCGGCTGCGGCGCCGCGCTGCACCGGCGAGGGCGCAGGGCGAGAGGGGTGTGAGCGCGCAGAAGAGAGTGGAGTATGTGTGTGCGTGTGTATCTGTGTGTGCGAGTGAGGGAGCGGGTGTGAGTGTGTCTGTGTATAGGGAGCGGAGGAGGAGCAGGAGCTGGAAGGGTGGGGGGCGGGAGGCAGGAGACTCCGCTCTCCCGGCTGCGCGTTCGCTCGATCTCTCGGCACGTCATTTATGCCACAGGAGCCCTAGCGGCCTCTCCATAGAGTGCCTGGAATGCGAGACGTCAATGTGACGCCATGGGACGCTACGTCACCCTCCTCCTCCCTCCCCTGGCCCAGCCGGTTCCGTGTGTGCGAGGGAGGGTGTGTATATGCGTGAGCGCGCGCGCGCGTTCCCCGGCCATTCTCACCGCCGCACAATGGAAACTGCGCCGCTAGGTCGGCCCCGGCCTGGGGTGGGGTGGTGTCTCTCGGACCCGCGCTGCCTGCCCACCTCTTTGCAGCTGCGCTGCGCACCAGGGCGCGCGTCTGAATGGGGGCAGCCGCCTGCGGGCCGGGTCAGGCGGGACCGCCCAGCTGTCAGGCTCGGGTGGAGTAAAGTTGGAGGAGTGCTGCTGGCGTGCCTGCCAGGCTGCCCCGAGGCACCGAGCCCAGGCG
>NW_006203645.1:746534-747789 GCF_000334495.1 Tupaia belangeri chinensis
TCTTCCGAAAGGGAAGACTCCGCCAGCCAGCTTCTCCGAGTGACCTGGCAGCCGTTGCAGGAGTCTGGCAGTAGCCCTAACTCCCTGAGGTGCCGCTGCGCTTTCCTGATGCTATGGTTCTAAAGCTGTTTACGTCTCTCCGGGCCTCTGTGCCTAGGCTAAATCCCCTCCTCCTCTCATCATTTGCTCGGTGCGTGTTTCGCACAGGGGTGCAGTTGGCTCGGAGGATGTGGTTTTATTTCTTTACACTTACCGTGTGGGCTTCCTAACTGGACACACTATAACCCAGCGAAGTGCACATCCATCATCCAGGCTGCAACAGAAACTACTTACTGTGTATAAAACAAACACACGTGCTGAACAGCTGAGCAGGTCTGACTGTTGCAAATCATCCCTCCTCTTCAGCACCCTGTCAGAAATGGAACGCTCAACTCGCACTTTCACTTTTTGACGGTTGTAAGTGACCCTTCTTCCCAATTTAACATTTTGAAATCAATCAACAGGATTTATTAGTCGTTCGCTGGGGATTTGCTCAGGTCTCCCGGGACACATTTGTCATGAAATGGTGCGCAGAAAGCCTGGGCGACTGTATGAGGGAGAAAATTTCTTCCCGGGAATGAGTTTAAGTGTGAATTTCTTGGTGAAAACAAAACCAAAAATTTATAAGAGTTATAGACTTCTAAAGTTTGCTGCTGAGTGAAAGCAGCCTCTTCCAGAAATGGATTTTTGAGGAGAAAATATTGGAGTAAAACAATGTAGACCACGTGGTCCACTTGAATCAGATGTGACATTTTATTTCTTTGATCTGTCCCAATCTCTGCGTGGGTTGGAGGGAGAATGGAGCTGGGAGCGGTGGGTAGGATCTTATTGTCAAAAGCACTTGTTTCAGAATCGAAGCAAGTGCGAACTAGGATCAGAAACCTGAAAACAAAATTACATATAAATATATGTGGCATATATATCTTTTCGCCTCCACTTCCACTTCAGACAGGGCGGTGTGAAGACAGTGGGAGGATGCTCTGAAAGTTGACCCAGCCGTGAAGAGCCGAGCCTCTGTACTGCTGCGAGTTCCAATCCAGTCGCGGAAGGAAGGAGGGCGCTGCTACATTGTATCCATTCAAAGGCTGGAGGTGGGGGGAGCAGGACCTGGAGCCGCGCGGCGCTGACGCACGCGAGGCGCGTGATTGACGCAGGCGATGTTACTAAATTCAGCGGTTGGCCGGGCCCCGCCGCCGGCGCGCGCCGCAGATAGCGG
>NW_006203645.1:749526-792246 GCF_000334495.1 Tupaia belangeri chinensis
CCCGCCCTACCTCCCGCAGGCCCGGCTGTCCTGCCACCGGCGTCCCGGCCAGCCCCGAGTCGCATGGGGGCGGAGCCGCCCGCGGCCACCACTTCCTGAGAGCCGGGGATACCCCTCCCGGACGTCACGGAGGAGCCGAGGCGGCGGTGGCGGCCCGGGGCTCATCCTGCACTTGCATCACGGGTGCAGCAGCAGCTGCTCTGCTCCTTTGTGGCTTTTTCCCCTGTTGAGTAACTGCTTTGTTAACTGAAAATACCATGACGGGCCAGTGTGATCACCAGCTCCAGACCTCAAGGAAAGTGAAGCTGTCAGGCAAGGAGAGGGAGACTCCCCCAGCAGGCTGCGATGGTATCTGGTGGGTGGGTGTGCAGAGAAGCACTTGACAGTTTCCACGTATTACTTCTTGCCTAACTCTTCACCCCCAAGGAGGTTTAAAAATACTTTTATTTCCGTGCTGTGTAAAAATTTAATCTTGTTCTGCGTCCCTCCCATTCCTCCTTCAGTTTAAAAAATCGTATGCAGAACTGGAATCACTGTAAGCAGGAACCCTAAAATTAGATACAGTTTTTAGGAAACATGACATCTTTCAACGAATTTTTAAAATAACTACATTTTCTAAATGTTAATATATAAAAGGACCTTGCCCACTCAGAGTCGTTATAAAGCTCCTGGTTGAGTTTCAAACCAGTGTCCTTGTTTACCTTAAACTACAAAAAAAAAAAAAAAATCTAGCCATGGTTGAGAATCTTAGGTAAAGCATTTGTCTGGGTAGGTGTGTCTTCTGGACTCTTTCTTAATTCCTTGCTTCCTTTTCCCCCTTTCCCCGCACCATCTGCCTTTTACACCCTCTTTCCTGAGTATCAGGTCACCAATCTCTTGCTTCACAGCTCTGCTAGGCTAAGGGCTGATGTGTGTGCTAATGCAATTGCCTGTTTCTGGCTCAGTGCTTCTCTGGGTAGGAAGCTGAACTGACCTGTTGGAGAGATTCCAGTGGTCCCTGATAAGGGACAACTTTTTTGCTCTCAAATGGAAAATCATGGAAATGGATACAAGGCTGGCTTACAAACTGAGACACCTACTCTGCTTAACCCAAGATCTCATAACAAAATAATTTTTATCTATTCTTTTTCTATATTAATATTCTCCTTTTTTCCTCTTCTTTTTCCTTTTAACTCTAATCCACCCCTGAACCATGAACCCTAAACCCTGAACCCTAACCTTCACCTTAAGCCCCTCTCTACTTTTTCAAGAGTCTGCTTTGCTAGAAATCAGGTATGATATGATGTAAGGCATATGTAGTGTGGCACATGCCTTACATCATAATATGCCTAATTATTTTAGTAATCTGAATGATCTTTTGGATGACTTTTATTTAAAGTGAAACTTAGTACTTTATAGTTGAATTTCTTCTTTTGGGAAATTGAATCAGAATAACACTACTTTTTTATTTTAAGTTTTACTGTAGAGTGCTTGTGCTTGTGGGAGGCAGAGAGAGGGAGAGAAATCACCCCCTAAGGAGAATGAACACTTTGCAGTCCCTTCTCCATGCTCCTCTGATTTTGAGCATGCACCCATGCACATGCACCTGTCTTGTTTATCAAGCCACAAGGTCTGGGTCTTGAATTGCACAGTTGGCCATATGGGATCCAGCCACCTTAGCTGCCATGTCACTGGCTGGCCCAAGACTACCTTAACCTGTGGAATGTTGAAAATTTTCCTGGGTGGATTCTTTTTTTCTATAAGAGGAACATTCACGTGTGGCTGGCCTAGTATACACACAGAAAGAAAGCAGTTTGTTTCTGCTTTCATGATACTTTTAAGACAGCCAATCCTAAAATCTTTCCATAAAGTAACTATTACAGTCTCAGTGGATAATTGCATCTCATTTTGTTTTGGATCTGTGGGGCTAATCTGCCTATAAGAAAAAAGGTATTCTTTCTCTTGGAAAATACAATATGAAATTTGGGGCAAGTTTATTATGTATAACATATAAGATAATTCTTTAAAAAATGGGATTTTAAAAGTTGCTTTAAATGCTTTTCAGAAGAAGAAATAATATACAATCGTAGTGATTTTTATTTTGCTTTTATGTAAAGAATGACGATGAATCTTAAAGCAAAGATTAGGTGAAGGAAGGTAAAATAAAAATTCCAAGCCAGAATTGTTACCTAAGGTAAAATTAGGAAGGAAAAAAGTAATTGTAAGTCCAAGTTTTATAAAATTATTGTAGAAGTTTTATACTATACTAAAGTACATAAATTTAGTAACTTCCAACTGTTATTGATTTTATGCATTTACATACCTGGCTCAGGAAGCTGGGATTATTGCAGTAATTTTCTATCGGAACTACCTGTGTAACCTTCCCTTCCTTATCAGATCTATGATTGCCAGACTAGTCTTCCTAAAATACATCATTGTGTCACTCTTGGCCTCAGAAGTCTTCAGCAGCTGGATTTTGTCTCCAAAATAAAACTCAAAGGCCTTTATTTCCAGAGTATCCGGGTCCTAGTCAGATTGGCATCCTTTCTGTTCTTCAGGCATCCTTTCAGTCTCCCACATTTGTTCATGGTTTTCCTTTTTATGGCATTTCCTCCTCCCCACGTCTTCTCTGTTTTTTGAAATCTTACCCTTCCTCTAAAACTAGCTGAAGGAGTGAACTCAGATTGTGCTTCAATTTTTTCATGAAGTTCCTATTTTACTGCCTTCTTTCTGTGTTCTGATGTCCATAACCTCTGCTCTTGTCAAATAGTAAACTTCAAAAGCCAGCCTCACACGTCTTTGAAATCTCTGTGGCATTTAAAAATATTCAGTATAGATATTAAATATCCATGAAATAATGTCAGTAGAACAGCTATAATTTACATACCCAATTAAATGGATTGTGATATTCTTGGCATGAGTAAACTAGATGAGATCATAACATGTTTTCTTTACCTCAACTTTTGATACTCGTCATTGAATGTACCTCGTCAAGGTGCTGGCCACATACAGACAGCTGCGTGTGATAACAAGGAAATGGCTTGTACCTGTTATGTCTGCGTAGGAAGATTTGCTATACTTTTGTTTTTCCTGATAGACTTTTGGTTTGACTCTTATAACTAACCTCTCCCCCCTCCCATTTGCACTTTCTCTTATGCTGCTTTTTCTCAATGATGAATTGGATGTGGTAGGTTAGGAAATGTTAATATCAACTTTTGGAAAAATTTCTAAAGATTTAGAGAATTAAGAACCATGACATAAGTGTTGATAGAAAATTCTTGAACTTCTTACCTTTTCTAAGATTTGTATACATGTGTATGACTATATAGAGGTAAACTGGGCAAAAAGATATTGGAATTATAATTTATCAGAATTTTCAGATGGAAGCCAGTGTGACTCAGAATAATAAAGTTTACTTTAACAAGGAAAAAGTAATATAGTAGATCAGGAAAGACTTTCTGTGTTATAGCACATTTTAGTAAAAACTCAAGATGAAAATATTTCTTAATATCGTCAGTAGTACTAATATTTTCAAACCTTATAAAATAAACTTTCCTCATTCATTAGTAATAATGGCAGGAGATCAGGGTTGCAGTCTTAAGAGGATAGTTTATTTCTTATTCATGTTTTCCCCAATCATTGGTAAACTCTGGAAGATTATGATAATTTTGGGGGGGTAAGTTATTACTCATATGTGATAAATCAATTTAGGATACTATTTTTGCCTATGAAATAAGATCTGCATATCAGCAGAGTTGATGGATGAAGTAAATACTTCTTTCCAAATATAACTACATAACCCTTTCCCAACACCCCAATCTTGAGGGAAAAAAAAAAAGAGTGCATAAATTCAATTCCTTCAGCATATTCTCCGATAGTGAGAAGCTGTATGTGACAAAGAGCACTAGATTGCAACTCAGAGGCCCAAGTCTGGCTTTGCTGTCTAGAAGCAAGCTGCCCAACGTTGGATAGGTTAATCTTTTGGGAAGTCTAAATATCATTATCTGTAAAATGATAGTGTTGGGCTCCCCTTAAGATCCTTTAGGCTCTTTCAGGTTCTAAATTGAATGCTTTTTTTGGCCAGCCAAGTATTGTTGATCATGAGTCAGCTTTGTCCTGGTCTCTCCTAACTCACTACCTGATTGCCGAGGTCAGGAGGCTCATTAAGTTTTTAGTATATAACACATATGCTTTTAGTGGTAGTATTATATTAGTAGTAAAACTAATAAACTTCTTTGACCTGCGTGGCAAACAAATAGCCATCAAGTGGGGTCCTGGTGGCCTGTGAGTTGATGTGCTGCCAGCGCCACGGCCTTCTGTCCATAAAGGAGAAACAAGACCTGACTGGTCCAAAAGTCATTTTTTATTTAGCTTAGGAATTTGTTTGTGTACATTCATTTGAATATGGATGAGTCACAAAGTGACTTCCTACAAATTAGCAAACTTCCATCAGAACGGATTTCTCCCCTGTAGCTTCTTTCTGAGTCTCACTACATGTTGGGCAGGCAAAACTGTCCTCTTTCTGCTGCTTCTAGACAAGGCGTGGAGGCTTTGTCAGTCTTTTTGCATCTCCTTTCAGAATGTGAATAGAGAGAGTGAATTATTAAGAAGGCAGATCATAAAGAAAGTAACAGCTTAGGTGTTTAAAAATGTTAGCAAGCAAAGCGATCAGGAAGAATACAGTAAATTTTATTATGTTGTCATTTATTTAACCAGTTAGGTTGGAAGTTGGATACATCTTTATGGATAAATTAGAGCTGACTTTATGAGCATTTGGAGGTTGCTAAATTTTAACAGCTTGCAGGTATACGTGTTCTCTAAGTTAGATTTATATAGTAAAAACCTGGTTTGTCCATTAATTTAGGGTTACTTTTTAAGTGCCTATTCTACATATTTAGGTGTATGACTTCCTGCTTAGATCATTTAATTAGTAGCTGATTCTGATTTTTTACCATAATACATTTTCTGGTATTTATTCCATGTGTTTATAGTTCACTACTGGAAAAATACCTCCTTGACATCTGTTCTAAATTAGTTCTCTTTTCCAGTTATGTTTTCCTGTTTTATCAATTGTGGTGAGGAGGCTAGAAAGCCATGTTTTAAAGATTTCTGCTATTTAAGTTTAGTGAAATTGAAGTAAAACTATCTTATTTTTTTCTAATTTCTGAAAATGTTTTTTATTTTAAATACATGTGTTAAATTAATATTTTCATTAATACAAGTATCTGGATAAAATTTGAATTCTGTTTACCCTAATTTCATAGCAGTTTATAGTTGTTAAATTGCCTTTTACTGACCTTGTCATATTAAAAAAAAATTCTTTAAAGAGATTTTTGCTATAGGATACATGTGCTTGCCAGAGAGACAGAAAGTGAGAAATCTACCACCAGGGGAGTGGCCACACCACAATCCCTTCTCCTTCATGCTCCTCTCAGGATCTTGGGCACACATGCACATGAGCCTGGCGTGAGTTTTAAGCCACTGGGTCGGTGACTGAAACCATGGTCAGCTATGTGAGAGTCCAGCGACGTAACCATTGTGCCATCTGCTTGTCCCCATATTTAAAAATATTTAAGTAGAGTTTCTGTTAATCTCATAGTCTTTTAAAATGTCCTTTCATTTCAATTGTCTTGGACCTCTGTCATCTTTGGGTAGAATTTTTTTTGTTTTTCTTTGTGTGTGTGTGTGTCTGGATTTTTTTTTTTTTTTTTTTTTTTGAGGACTTAGAGTAGTTTTTAGCATAGTGTAGGGGCTCAATAAATTTTGGTTTTTTTTTAGTTTTTTTTTTCCTATAGGGCGCTTGCGCTCGCCAGGAAGACAGAGAGAGACAGAGAGACAGAAAGCGAGAAATCACCCCTGAGGGGGAATGGCCATGCCACAATCCATCAATCCCTTCTCCTCCATTCTCCTCTTGGGATCTTGGGCATGCACACACATGCACCCGGTGTGAGTTTAAGCCACTGGGTCTGGGACTTGAACCGCGGTCAACTATGTGGGAGTTCAGTGACATAGCCATTATGTTAACTGCTGGACCCATGTGCTCAATGAATGTTCGATGAATGAATGAAACCCATTTCCAGGAAGTTTTATTCAAAATATTCTATTTTTATCCTAACTGGCCTCATGACTTAGTCACTTTTCTGAGATAGCTCATGGTTGGCCATGAAGAGGCACAGAGGAGGCCTACTGTGTGCGATTATGCTGCTGTTACTGTACTACCCTGTCCTCCATTGAACTGATCGAGAGACACTTCTGGTTGCCCATACGAAGGGCAGTAATACCACTGAGTTACACCAGTCTTGTTATCTGTATTTGAACTCTACTTGAACCAATTCAGGTACTCAAAGGAACTGTACTATCTTTTGATGCCAGACATGCCCAAATAATTAATCTTTGGCTTACCTCTTGATCTTGTTATGATTCTTTTATAAGATTCTGTTCTTCACTATCTCTGGTCTGGCTATGTATAACATATTATTCATCAGTGTATTCTCACCTCTAGTCATCAGACTTCTGCCTTTGCTTTTCAGTTCTCTGTGCTACTATTCAAGGCCTCTAAGATCACAGTCATTTGTCTATCATCACCAGTAGACTAGGAGACCCACCTGTATAATATGAACTAGGAACTCCTATTTATTTAACATATTTAAACATTAAAAAAATTATTTTCTTTAAACTTTTTTTAAAGGTTATTTATTTATTTATTTTGGAGAGATTTTCGCTATAGGGCCCGTGCGCTCGTCAGACAGACAGAGACATAGAGACAGAAAGCAAGAAATCACCCCCCAGGGGAGATGGTCACGCTGCAATCCCTTCTCTTCCATTCTCCTCTCGGGGTCTTGGGCACACACGCACATGCGCCCGGCGTGAGTTTTAAGCCACCGGGTCCAGGACTCGAACCGTGGTTGACTACGTGGGAGTCCAGTGACATAGCCATTAAGCTAACTGCTGGTTCCCTTAAAGATTATTTGAACAAGAATTATTAATTTAATTTTATTTATGCATTCATTTATTTATTTTAATTTGACCAGAGAGAGACAGAGAGAGAGAGCAAGCAAGAGAGAAAGTGAGAAATCAAGCCACCAGGACTTGAACTGTGATCGGCAGCTGTCTAGCGCCTTAGCCACCACACCACCCGTTGGCCCTTTAACATTTATGTATCTATTCATTTGTTGTGATTTTCAAGCTGCTGGGCCTGGGACTTGAACCATGGTTGGTCATGTGGGAATCTAGCACCTTAACCACCACACCACCTGCTGGCTCCCATATTTAAAATTTAATTTTTGGAAAGGTATGTGTTTGCATGATTCAAACAACAAAGCATTTAGAAATGAAAAATTTCCTTTATACTCTTGTCTTCCTCTACTAAGTCACCATTCTTACAGAGATTTTAAATGCATTTCCAAGCCAATACAAATATAAGTTCTATTTTCCTTTCCTTTTTCATACACATGGGAGCTTCTATGTTTTGTTGCCTTTTCACTTAGCAGTGTATCTTGGAGTTTTTTCATAACCGTGGAAAAATATCCAAGATATACTTCACTTAATAATCTATTTTGGAGATCACTTCTACATCATCCCGTGGATATATCATTGTTTATTTGACCAGTTCCATATTGATAGATACTTGGGAAATTTTCAGTCTTTTGTTTTTACAAGGAAGCTTCAATAAATACTTTAGTTACATAGATTATTTTGCAGTCATACAACTATATTTGTAGGGTAATTCCCTAAAAGTGGTATTGTTGGGCCAAAAGGTATGTATCATAGAAATTTGATAGGTACTACTAAATTGCCTTCCATAGGGCTTGTACAGTTAACCCCTTACCAGAAATACAGGAGAATGCTTGGTTACTCATTTTCTTGCCAACAAAATGTGTTATTTAATCTCTGGATTTTTTCCAGTCCTGTAGGTGAATAATGTTATCTTAGTGTAGTTTTAATTTGTGTTTCTCTTATGAGTAAGTTTGAACATCTCCTCATATGTTGAAGAGCCATTTATATTTCCTTTTTTCTGTGAAGTGTATATCCTTTGCTTATTTTGGGAGGCGGGGGTGGTTTAAATCACTTTGTAGTTGCTTTTTATAATATGGAGATTTGCCCTTTGTAATATGAGTTGCAGCATGTTTTCCCCTCATTTGTCATTTGTCTTTCAGCTTTGCTTATGATGTTTTTGCTGTGTAGATTTATTTTTTAATGTAGTCAAATATGTCAGTCTTCTTTCATGACTTCTGGATTTTGTCATAGTTAAAAAAAACCTGCTCCACTCCAAAGTTATGAGAGAATTCTCTCATGTTGACTTCCACTATTTTATGATTTCTGTATTACATTTAAAGTTTTGGTCCATCTTTATTGGTGTAAGATGTGAGGGATTGGTCCAACTTATTTTATTTTATTTCCTAAATGGCTACTCAGTTGCCTCAACACCATTTATGAAAACTCTGGTACACAGTTTTGCTTGTTACTAAAACCAGAACTGATTCATCTACTTTTTTTCACACCTACTTTGCTGTATCTGAATATGGACACGATTCTTATGTTTTTCTTTCTATTGTATACCTTCTTTAGTGGCAAAGCTGTCTTACCATGCTGCATCTCTGCCTTCTTCAGCAATGCCAGCAGATTCCCATGATGCAGCAGGGGCTGGCCTCAGAACCTCATCTGAATGACTTTGGAGAAATGCCTTCTCAATTTGAACCTCAAGCACTTTTCTTTTCTTTCTCCTTTTTTTTGGTAAGAGGTTTTTATCATAGGGCACTTGCACTTATAGGGAGAGAAAGAGAGAGAGACAGTGACAGTGAGAGGGGAAGTGAGACATCACTCCCTAGGGTGGATGGCCATGTTGCAATTCCTTCTCCTCCATTCTTTTCCCGGGATCTTGGGTATGCATGCACACATGCCTGGCATGATTTTCAAGCCACCTGGTCTGAGACTTGAACCATGATCGGCCATGTGGGAGTTTATTGATGTAACCACTATGCCACCTGCTGGGCCCCAGATTAAATTTTATAAACCTATGGAACCCAAGGAAAACCTTGACTTTGTTCTACTAGGTGAAATTGACCATACTTTAGTCCTCTCTAGGCTACTTGGGCTAGTTTATTTTTAACCCACTAAAGAACTTATTTATTTATTTATTCATTCATTCACTCATTTATTTAAATTTGACCAGAGAGGGACAAAATGTGTGCATGCGTGTGTGTGTGTGTGTGTGTGTGTGTGAGAGAGAGAGAGAGAGAGAGAGAGAGCGAGCACACGAAATTGAGAAGGAAAACCACCAGATCTGGGACTGAATCACTGTCAACCATGTGGGAGTCCAGTGCCCGCAACCACCATGCCACCTGTCAGCCTCTTGGGCTAGTTTTTTAGCTCCTTGATAAAAGATTTCCTTCCACTTTGAACTGCCCCAAGCAATCTTTTACCTTCTAGGCTTGCCCAGGCCCTCTTGCCTGCTCTGTACTATTGGGCCTTTTATGACCCTGCTTCTTATCTCTGCCTTCCAACTTGCCCATCATCCTGGTAGCATACTATGTCTAGTACCAGTTGGATTTAAAAGTTACTTTGGCCAAAACCAATTTAATTAAAAGCAAATTGGTCAGTTGGGCAATTTGGTTGAAACAATGATTTGGTCAAAATTAATATCTTAAATTACTGTTTTTTGAGTTGTGGTAATTAGTACATTATGGAGTGATTGGGCATTTGGTGAATTTTTCTTCTTTTATATTTCAAATTTATTTTCAGCTATAGCAACACTCTGTTGCATATGATATCACAAAGTTAAAGCATCCTAGCTGCCCAGCAATAGGAGAATAATTGGACAAGTGTGATCTTAACTGTAAGGAATAAGAGGTTAATTGTAGCAACCCAAACATCTAGCGATAAGATAAAAACATGTTTCCCTTAATGTTTTCCTTTCCTCATTAAAAAGGCACTGCATGTATAGTACAGAATGCTCAGAAAAATATAGATAAGGAATAGAAAGAAAAAAGCTATAGATTAATTTATCCAGGAATAACCTTTGTTGCCCTTATCCTTTTAAATGCATTTTATACATATTTTAAACTCTGTGTACTCGGGCGGGAGGTTGCGTGGTGGTTAAGGGTGCTGAACTCCCACATGGGCAGCCAGGGTTCGTGTCCTAGACCTGGCAGCTTGCTTTCTAACTTTCCCTCTCTCTCTCTCTCACTTTCCCTCTCTCTCTCTCTTTCTCTCACTCTGTTCCTCTCTGTTCAAATTTTAAAATTAATAAAATAAAGTTAAATAAAACAATTATTTAAAACAAAACAAAACTATGTGTACTGTTTGTAATTTGCCATGATTTACTTAAGTATTCTCCAATTCTCTGTTAGTCACCTTTTTTTAGGATTAGGCTTTGGTTTCTTTCTTTCTTGTTGTCTTGGGGACAGTCCTCCTTGTGGACAGTCTATTTTTAGTTGGGAATAGATTGGAAGTCTCTTTTCCCTCCTGTCTTTCAGTCCTGTCTTGACACCCCTGCTTGAAGTGAGGTGGTGTTTATTTATTTATTTTTTTCCCCCGTTCTTATTTTTTTTTTTGGTATAGGGCATATGTGCTCACCAGAGAGAGACAGAGAAAGAGAGAGAGAAAGTGAGAAATCACTCCCCAGAGGATGTGGCCACACCACAATACTGTCTCCATTCTCCTCTTGGGATTTTGGCCATGCATGCATGTACATGCTCCTGGAATGTTTTTCATGCTGTCAGGCTGGGAACTCAAACAGCACAGTGGGCCATGTGGGATCCAACCACCTTAACCTCCACACCACCTGCAAGCCCAAGGCGGTTTTTAAATGATAGCATTCTGCTAAGCCTTCTGTGGAGTTACTAAAAGGGCTCAGTTACAGATTTCCTGTGGAATTTTCTGATTATACAGAAAATATTTTCTGGAGTTCATGCTTGATGTAGGTTACATGTATATGAATATAAATTAGATGAGAGTGAAGTGAGAAAGATTAGATTGGGTCTTCATTAAAATAAAAATTAAAGAAACATTGTGGCAGAGAAATCCATTGTTGGATATATGTTATTTAAAGAGTTCCTCTAAAACAGAGTTGGCAAATATGTGCTATGTGTTGTGCCTAAGCCTGAGTCCATGTAGACTCACTGATCAGTCCTGACACTGTTTCTCACTGGATCCAAACTCAGCTATAGTTAGAGCTTTCTCAAAATGTGTTTCCAAATAGCCATTATCTGTTGGAGAAAAGCCTGTTTACCCTTCTTGCTCTAAAATGTCACACTAAAGTTTTCTTTTTAAGTGTGGATTGGCTAGAAAGTTAGAATAAAATGTTTTATGTCTGAAAAGTTTGTGGTAAATATAGGATGTGAGCAAAGGGTGGTGATATGATGCTTAGGCAAGACACACACCTTGTATTTGAGATCATGGAAGCTGCGTAATTAGGTTATAGATTTGTTATGGGATGAAAGCAATGTCACAATAATATTCATCATTATTATAAATTGCCAATAGTATGCTCATGGTGATTGACTCCCCAGCATTTATTGTACCCCAGATGACGAGTCTAAGCAATCATTGTTAATACTGTTTCCCTTGCCAGTGAAGGGTTAGGAATGGCCCATAACCTGCTCTGGCCAATGAGATGTGAAGGAAAGTTTGGAGGACTAGAGCGCTTCTGAGAAAGGGTTTTTTTTTTTTTTTTTTTTTGGGGGGGGGGGGTTTGCTATAGAGCATGTGCGATTGCCAGAAAGAGAGAGACAGAGAGACAGAAAGCAAGAAATCACACCCCGGGGGGGATGGCCACGCCATAATCCCTTCTCCATTCTTCTCTCGGGATCTTGAGCTTGCACACACATGCGCCCAGCATGGGTTTAAGCCACCAGGTCCAGGACTCGAACTGCGGTCAATTACATGGAAGTCCAGTGACATAGCCATTACACCAACTGCTGGTCCTGAGAAATGATTTCTTAATCCTAAAAGAGAGATGTTGTAATGGTTATGTCACTGGACTCCTACATAGTTGACCATAGTTTGTGTCCCAGTCCCAGTGGCTTAAAACTCATCCTGGGTGAGTGCTCATGTGTGCCCAAGATCCTGAGAGGAAATCGAGGAGAAGGGATTGCATCGTGGCCATCCCCTCTGGGGGATGATTTCTCGCTTTCTGTCTCTCTGTTCCTCCAGTGAGTGCACATGCCCTATATAGCAAAAACGTTTCTTTAAAAAATAAACAAAAATAAAAGAAAAAGGTGATGCTCTTAAATTATGTCTGTATATGATGGCTAGAACTCTTCTAGCCACCTTGTGACAATGGGAGAAACTTGCGTTGGGGTGAAGCTGATCTAGGAGATGATAGAACAGTGAAATGGAAGAAACCCGATTACATGGTCTGCCTTACCTCTCAACTTCCTGTTCTGTGAGATAGTACCCTTCCTCATTAAATAAACCAGCATCATCTACTGTTTGTCTTTTGCTACTGAAAGTATCCTGAGTGACAGACCCACTTTGTCCCACTCAGATTTGTGTCAGGTGGATTTGTTTTTATTTTGGAGAGTTTTTTTTTTTTTTTTTTGCTATAGGGCGCATGTGCTCGCCAGACAGACAGAGACATAGAGACAGAAAGCGAGAAATCACCCCCCAGGGGGGATGGCCACACCGCAATCCCTTCTCCCCCATTCCCCTCTCGGGATCTTGGGCACACACGCACACGTGCCTGGCGTGAGTTTTAAGTCACCGGGTCCGGAACGCGAACCGTGGTCGACTATGTGGGAGTCCAGTGACATAGCCATTCGCTAACTGCTGGTTCCCAATTTGATTTTATTTTGATAGGTTTCTTTTTTATCAGGCCTTTTCCCTCCCCGTCATCAAGCTTCATAATATGGATGCAGATTCTAACCGATTCTTGTCTATGTCTTCTCTCAGGGGCCCTGCCTAGGACAGGGATCTTCATAGAAGACAGCAAAAACTAGCACTCACCATCTTTTCTGGAATCTTGTGAGTTGTTGGAATATCTGGTGGTGTGACTGGTCCATTGGTTAGTCGTTTATTCTTTTTCTGATTCTGATTTCTTGCTTTGACCTTGGCCTTGCAGATTTTTTTACCTTGGTTATTTTGTATCTTATACCTGGCCCTAAGATTATTGGAGAGGGGGCTGACAGGTGGCATGGTAGTTAGAGGTGCTAAACTTTCACCTGGCCAACTGTGGTTCAAGTCCTGGATTCGGCAGCTTGCTTTCTCTCTCTCTCTCTCACTCTGTCCCTCTCTGGTCAAATGAAAATAAATAAATAAATGTATGTATGTATGTATGTATGTTAAATAAAATAATTCTTTTAAAAATGATATTATTGGATAGATTTATTTCCTTTTTTTATTTCTCCCTTCCCATCTTTCTCCTTATTTCCCTTATTCACTTCTTCTTTGCTTTGTGACTTAATGGCCAGTGGAATATATTCTTTTTTTTAACCCCTAAAGAATTATTTTATTTAATTTTATTTATTTTAATTTGACCGGAGAGGGACAGAGCGAGAGGGAGAGGGAGAGAGAGCGAAAGAAAGCTGCCAGGTTCGGGACTCAAACTGTGGTCGACCATGTGGGAGCCCAGTGCCCTTAACCACCACGCCACCTGCCGGCCCCAGTGGGGGATATTCTAAGCAGATGTAGTACATAGTATTTTACAGGACTAATAAGGAGGTACAGTAAGTAATTGTATTTAACTATTTGATTGGTGCTGGTGTGTAAAAAGAAAGAGCAGGTCAGCAGTTGGTCCATTACTTATCCAGTGCTTTTTTTCTCATGGCATAGAATAAGTAGTAACAGAAATTGTCCAGGAGTCAGGGCGTTTGAGTCTTCATTATGGTTTTACTAGTGCTACCTGAATCCTGGACAAATCACTTAACAACTTTGATTTCCTCTTTAAAATTTGTTGCCAGTGCCTGTTTTTTTATGTTTTTTATTGTGATTCAAAAGAAACTTCATGAACCTGGCAAATAGAAAAAAACAAGAAAACAAAAAACCAAAACACTTAAAAAAAAAAAAAAAGGGAATCCTCAACTGAATTTTCTGATTATTGTCCAGTGAACTAATTTCATAATCACTAAAATAAGCTTTCTGTACAAGGAAATTTCAAAATATTCATTTAAAAAATGGAATTAATAAACGAGTTTATTTTGTGCAAAAAAAGCTTAAAATCCATTCATACTTTTTTTCTTACTATACATTTTCCATAAACTATTTGAAGACCTCATGTAGCTGTTTGTTAATCTTTAGAAAGGCAATGAAGTATGATATGGGACATGATAATATAAATTATTAAGGACTAACATTTATGTTTTAGTAATAATCTCAGACTTGAAAAAGGAAGGGGGGGGGCATATGATATTAAAGGAGAAAATAAAGGTCAGGAGGTTGACCTTGAAGTTTATTTCTAGTTCAACCAGAAATTCTGGTCAAATTATGGGAAAGAGAAACCAATAAAAGAAACATCCCCCTCTAGTGGCGGGGGGCCAGATTCTACACTATTGCTAAGATGGGGGATGGGAACAGATGACTTCTTAGAATGTTTTTCATACTATTATTAAGAATCCCAACACCAGAGTTAGAATATAGTTCAGGAATATCTTCAGCTCATGTTTTTCTTCTCAGGAGAGTTAACAGATTTCAGAATAAGAAGTATCTTCATACTTTCATGGAACTGATTGTCTGAAGAGGCCACTGTTTAAAAGAGCTTTATGGTTTACTTTTTTTTTTTTCTGAAGGGGTTTTTGCTATAGGGCGTGTGCGCTTGCCAGAAAGACAGAATGTGAGAAATCACCCCCCCCCCGGGGGGGGGGATGGCCACGCTACAATGCCTTCTCCTCCTTTCTCTTCTCGGGATCTTGGGCACACCTGTACACGCGCCCTGCGTGAGTCTAAGCCACCAGGTCCAGGACTCGAACCACAGTCGACTACTTGGGAGTTCAGCGACATAACCATTATGCTAACTGCTGGTTCCTTTGGTTTACATTTATGTAGGCTACTGGGATCAGGAAGAACACCTAATCAATTCTTGAACAAAATCTCATCTTATTAATGTATGTTGGAGGCCCACCTGCAAGTTTCACAAGCTGGGGCCACAAGGGAAGCCTGGTCTTCATTCCTAGCCCAACCTAAAGTCTGGGTGTAGTCGTGTGCTCCTGAGGTTTCAGTGATTTGAGAGGCTGAGGCAGGAATATTGCAAGCTCCATGCTGGCCTAAGCAGTATAGCATGACCTTGTCTAGAGACGAGCTGTGTGTAATGACATGTGCCTATTATAGCAGCCAGAGATTGTGGGAGGAAGACTGTGATTTAAGAACCGATCTTTAGCAACACCAACAAGAGGATGTATGTTGGTAGTAATGATGATTATGCGTGGCTATTGTATTTACAGTCTCACAGTCCATTGAGGTCTTTACAATTTAACTTTGGCTTGGGAAGAAATTGTTTAAGATTACTTAGAGATTTCTGAAGAGACAAAATTTCAGGCAATAAAATTTTTATGGTACTGTGTGTTAGATCTAAGGAAGATTTGAATACCATTCAACTCCAATGGCAAGAAGAAAATGAAAAATGGTCAGGGAGAAGAAGAAAAATTCTGGTACAAGACTACATTTTCAGTGTGCCAGTTCATTGTTTTCCATGTCAGACTTCCTTGCCCTGAAGGAAAGAAATCTTATAGTGAACTGACTTTTCCATAAGTTGGATTATGTTTGGTGACTCTGATTATGAAATGGTGATGAAAAAATCCCCTAGAAAGCATAAACTTATACATGGATAAAGTAAGATTTTAGAGTTATGAAGCTAGTTGTTTTTTTTTTTCTATTTTTTTTTTGGAGATGTTTTTGCTATTGGGCACGTGTGCTCACCAAAAAGACAGAGAGAGACAGAGAGACAGAAAGTGGGAAATCACCCCCCAGGGCGGAATAGTCACACTGCAATCCCTTCTCCTCCCCTCTCCTCTCGGGATCTTGGGCATGCACACACATGTGCCTGGCGTGAGTTTTAAGCCACCGGGTCCCAGACTCCAGCCGCGGTCGACTACATGGTACTCCAGCAACATAGGCATTACGCCAACTGCTGGTCCCTATGAAGCTAGTTTTTGTGCATAACTTGTGGAACTAATATCCTTAGTTTATGGTTATATTCCATAAATATTTTTTATTTCAGGAAAGAAGAACTAGGTCTGGCAGTAGATCAGGATCCACCTGCTGCGGAAAAACCAGAAGTAAGAGGAAGAAGTTATTTTTATTTTTTATTTTTGAGAGAGAGATTTTTGCTATAAGATGTGTGCACTCACCAGAGAGACAGAGAAAGATGAGAGAAAGATAAGAAATCCCCCCCCCCCCCCCCACCCCGCGAGGGAACAGCCATGCTGCAATCCCTTCTCCTCCATTCTGCTCTTGGGATTTTGGGCACACATGCATGCACATGTACCTGACGGGAGTTTCAAGCCACTGGGTTCGAGACTCTAACTACAGTTGACTACATGGGAGTCTAGAGCCTTAATTGCTACACCACCTCAGGAAGAGGTTATTAATGGTTCATTCTTAGTTGAGAAAATTTCAGTAAGGAATAGTTAAGGTCAGTTAGAGAAAGAATTATGATTATGTTAAGTGAGTTCACAGATATTGTTGAAAGCAAATTAGTTAAAACTGATTTGTTAATATATGTGGGGGGAATAGACCAATTAGATGATCTCAATTAGTGTGACAGTAGTAAAAGTATATCTGGCAGGACGTGAACTAAAAGATAAGGTTATTAGACCTTCATTAAGTCCTAATATGAAAGAGATACTATGTACATTAGTGGAAGCTATATTTTTATTTATTTTAAAAATTTAATTCTGTAAATAAAAGTTGATAATTCAGAATTGATAAAATGTTGGCATTGCTGAAATTTGGCAAGTATTAGGTAAAGGGTTGCCACAAATAGGCTTGAATAAAGGGCCCAGGCTCCAAATATTTGAAATTCCAGATAAAGTGTAAGAATCATTATTCCTATTTGTATGGGATTTTATAACATTCTGTTTCCACATACATAGTCTCGTTTGATTCTTACAAGAACTCTGGGAGAGGATAGTTTGAGTCTGGAGGCTCTGAGGGGTTAACAGATTTGCTGTAGAGCTAGTAGGGGCTAGTGACAGGAGTGGGACCTTAACCCAGGGCTCCCTGCCAAAATGGTTTTTGTTCCCAGAGTTACTTTCCTATGGTTACTGTAACAATTTAGTACAAACAGGGTGGTTTATAACAATGGAAATGTATTCGTTCATTGTTGTGAAGGCTAGAAATTCAAAGTCAAGATATTGGCAGGGTACTTCTAGAGGCCCAGGGGAGAAATGTGTTCTTTGTCTTTTCCAGCTTTTGGTGGCTATTGGCATTCCTTGGCTTGTGGCTGCCTCACTGCAGTCTCTGCCTCTGTTGTCATAGCACCTCCTTTTCTGTTCTGAGTCTTCTCTTCCGTTTGTCTCAAATCTCTCTGCCTTTCTCTTGTAAAGACTGACTTGAAGAAAATCTACTTGTCATTGGAATTAGAGTCCTCTGGATCGTTCACATGATCTCATTTCCAAGTTAGATACCATTCACAGGTTCTTTCTAGGGGTCACTGTTCAACTCACTACATTCATCATATACCGGTTCTTTCTGTAGCTTCCTTTTGGTTGAGGAAATAAGCTTCTGTCTGAAGATGAGGAGATAGACTAGGGAATTTTTACCTAGTGTGAGGAGAGAAACATTTAAAATATTTCTAGTTGGTGCTAAGTGCTTGTTAGACTTTCAGAGGGCATATATCTTGTACACAAGCTGGAGAAAAAGATCTGTTTGAAGTGAAAAATATTTTTTTTCTCCATAAGGGATCATTGACGGTGTCTTGAAAGGAGAAATAAAGTACTTACCTCAAGAGTTTCACCAAATTTTCATACTAGCTTTTAAATTCACAAAACTATTAAAAACAGAATTGAATTAAGTAAAATTTAAATAAAAGACTTTCATGATTAACAATGTTAAAATTTGACTTTTTCATTTCTTTTGTCATTGGGCTAAATGTGTGTGTGTGTGTGTGTGTGTGAGAGAGAGAGAGAGAGAGAGAGATGTATTAAGGGTTTTAGGCCTGATCAGTTTCTTACATCATACAGACATTCTAATTGTAGGGGCTTGGCATATTTCATACATAGTGAGATCCCCAGTATAGTTCCTGGCACATGGTAGATGTGCTCTATCATTTGCTGTATGAATGAAATAACTTCTTTGATATGCAAATGAAGCAACCATGTGTTCCATATTATTTTACTTTTCTGAGAGTCCTGGACAGTAGGTAAGAAGATTGATTAATTAATTAATCATATTTTAGGTTTTTGCCTTAGGCCACATGTGCTTGCCAGAAAGACAGTGAGAGGAAAAGTAAGAAATTACCCCCTAGGGGAGATAGCCATACCTCAATCCCTTCTCCATTCTCCTCTCAGGATTTTGGACATGCACACACATGCACTCAATGTGATTTTCAAACTGCTGGGTCTGAGATTAGAACCATGGTCAGCCATGTGGCAGTCCAACACCTTCACCACCACATGCTGGCCCCAGGTGATCTATTCAGTGTAGTAGTGTTCACACTAACTAAGAGACTATGGGTCCGTTTACCCTGATAGGGCACAACACATTTTCATCTCTAATAATCTTTAGCTCCAGGCCAAAAAAACTGTCGTCCTTTTCTTGCAAACAACAAGTCAATGAGATTCTGCCCGTCAGTTTACTTTTCACTACCAGGAGGTTTATCACTCATGAGAGGCATCAGGGTGGGGTTGTTGTCCAGTTCTTCAGACCAGTAGTACTTAAAATAGGGGGCGGTTCAGGCTTTTGCCCTCAAAAATCTGTGAAGTTTTGATCCAACTTTTGGTGTTAATAGTGTAGTGACTGACTATGTACCGGACTTTTCCATGTATTATCTCAGTTGTTGCTTCCAGCCAATTTGAGAAGCTAAGTACCATCCTCATCCTTATTTTATATAAACATAAAGAAGTTTAACTTCCCAAGTTCACACCAGAATTTGAACACAGACTATCTTACTTCAGAGCCTGTATTCTTAACCATGTCCGGTGACAATCTCTGGTCATTTGTTTATAAGTATTATAACAATAAGTATTATAACAAAACAAGTATTATTTCTTTTAGAAAGCTTATATTTTTTTCTTTATTCTTGAAGCTCAGGAATTTCACCAGAATATATCAAGGTGCATCTTTCTCTTTCATTTATCCTGCCTAGTACTCAATGAGTCCTTTTGATCTAACAACTGTAGTCTCCTGCAGAAGGAAATTTTCTTATATCATGTTTTGATTATTGCTTTTTCCAGTGTGGCTCTTGCCCTCTCTCTGCAGCTTCTTTTATTTTCAATTAGACCTCAAGACCTGCCGTATAATTCTTTTTTCTCTTTACTCATAAATTCAAGTTTCTTTTTATTTTTACCCTAGATACTGTGATACATATTTACCTACTTTTCCAGATAACAGATTTGTTCTTTGGAAGATCTGTTGTACTTTTACTTCTTCAATGGAAATTTAAATCATGTTTAAATAATTCTCCAATCTATAATTTTGTTCTGGTTATTTCATTGTGTTCAATAGCATGTAAAGAAATAAAGTATATAAAGAAACAGTTTATTTTAGAAATATGAGGCTATTTCAACATCAGGAAATATTAATGTAATATATCACTTTAATAGATTAAAGAAGAATCTTAGGATCATTTCCAGAGATATTGCAAAGGTACTTGATAAATCAATATCCATTCTTGATTAAAAAAAAGGCAATGAACTAAAAAAAAAAATAACAGCTTTTGTTAATCCAGGAAACAAAAGATATTTTTGTAATAGCCAGTATCATAGTTAACATTGAAATACTTAAGTGCCATTCCTTAAATGCGTCCTTGAAACTGTGGTTCTGGTATTTTATATGAAAAATGGTATATGTTTTAGTCAGGGTAAAGCACAATGTTATAATAAATATCAGCATTTAAGTGTCTTGAAAAATAGGAGTTAATTTTTCTTCATGTAATAGGCCAATGTGGATGTTTCTGATTGAGAGTTTTCCTCTGTATGGTAATTCAGAGGGTCACATTTCTGCCACCACACAGCTTCACCATTCTCCAGGACCTCGCACTCTTGTTTTCAGCTGGCAGAATTGCAAAGATAGGGTGGAGAATGCACCTTTTCTTCCTGTTGCCTTTTATGTGCACCTCTTTAAATAAAAACAGAAGTTGTAGAAATATAGTAGATAACATAGGAAGATGAGTATAATGGTGCATGAAAAAAAAAGTTTACTAAAAAGTATGTACAATATGGTCTCATTTTTATAAATAAATAAATAAATGGCATGTACAAAAAGTGTGTTTTTTTGCTTATTTGTATTTTTTAATTTTTCTAAAATGAACATGTACCACCTTTATACTTAAAAATATTATTAAAATAAATAAATGAAAACTTCTTAGGAATCCTTGTTATCCCTGCCACGAAACCTTCCCCCCATCTCTCCTATTAAGATTAATGAATACCTACTTTTTCCTTCTGTGCTACATTTTTCATAACTTTTCATACTATAAATTCTGTTATGTACACCTACTCTGTGTTCTTAGAGGATCTGGATCCAGTGAAATTTACCCCAGTATCCCTTTGTGTGCCAAAAACATTGTCTTTCCTGTAACAGGTGTGCAGTAAATACTGAATTGGTGCCTAAAGCAAAGAGCACGGTGAATGGTGGTGGTGTACGTATTTGTTCTTGCATGATGCAACCTGTGTTCTATACTGTACTTAGGTACTACTGACTCATTAGTAATGTCAGTAGCTTTTGAGGTGTAGTTCAAAGTTCATTGACCAAATGTTTTAATTTTAAGAAGATATTCGTTGTCTCCAGAGAGCTCTATCTCTGCATTCTAGATTAGCATGGTCTAATACGTTAAAAAATGACAAAGTTAAAAATATGAATAAATATACAAATGATCAAGCTGTCGACATCAAGGTCTCTGATACAAGTGAAAACACTTCTATCTGCCTTTTTTTTTTTTTTTTTTTTTTTTGGAGAGGTTTTTGTGGGCGCTTGCGCTCGCCAGACAGAGACAGACAGAGAGAGACATAGAGACAGAAAGCGAGAAATCACCCCCCACAGGGGATGGCCACACTGCTATCCCTTCTCCTCTCGGGATCTTGGGCACTCACACACACACACGCCTGGTGTGAGTTTTAAGCCACCGGGTCCGGATGCGAACTGCCCTTGACTACATGGGAGTCCAGCGACATAGCCATTACACTAATTGCTGGTCCCTCTGCTCTTTTTTTTTTTTTTTGAGAGGCTTTTGCTATAGGGCGCGTGCGCTCGACAGACAGAGGGAGACAGACAGACAGAAAGCGAGAAAAGCACATGGGCCCGGCGTGAGTTTTAAGCCACCGGGTCCGGATGCGAACCAAGGTCGACTACGTGGGAGTCCAGCAACATAGCCAATACGCTAACTGCTGGTCCCCCTCTGCTTGGTTTTATAATTTGTCACAGTTTTCCCTCATCTTTTTCTCTCCCTATTTCAGTCCTTTTGCTTTAACTTCTTGTACACAGCTCCATTTTTGGCGTGAGTTGTCAGGAGTCAGTTACAAATGAATGAGAAGAAATATAAATAAAAGATTTGGGCTGAAAACATTCACTGTTTAAGTTTAATTAAAAATTGCTTGAGAGTATATTTGATGGTCTAAAGACTGCCATTTCATGTTTTGACATTATATTTTCCTTCCTCTCTCCCTCCCTCTCTCCCTTTCTATCTTTTTTAAAATTTTGATTTATATATTAATTTATTTATTTTAAAATTTTGCCAAAGGGCATGTGTGCTTGCCAGAGAGAAAGTGAGAAAGAACCCCCATAGGGAATGGTCATGCCACAAACCCATCCTTCACTGCTCCCTCATTTCAGGATTTTGGACATGCACACAAGTGCCCAGTGTGTTTCTCAAACTACCTGGTCTGGCCCTTGAACCACATAGTCAGCCATGGGATCCAGCTCCCTTACCCAACACACCACAGGCTAGCCTACCATTGTGTTCTTATCACCCATGTTTTTTCTGCATGTTCTAGTCACAGCAGTCTACTTATACTTCAAATGCTTCTTCTGGGAGCTTTTCTCAAACCTTATTGAGTGGTCCTTTGTATATATCCATTATTCCAAGTGCTCCTGTGATTATTAATTTATGTGTCAACTTGATTGGGCCACAGGATGCCCAGATAAATGGTTACACATTTTGTCTGGTTGTGTCTGTGAGGGTGTTTCACGAGAGGTTTGAATTTGTAGACTGAGTAAAGCAGATTGCCCTCTCCAGTGCAGGTGGGCATCTCCAATCTGCTGAGGGCCTGAACAAAAAGATGCAGGAATGGAGGAATCTGTCTCTTTCTGACTGCCTGAGCTGGGACATAGTTTTCCTTTCCCATTCCCTTGGAATGGGACATGAACCATTAGTCCTCCAGTTCTCAGGGCCTTTTGACTTGGACTGCTATAGAATGCATACAACTAGTTCTGGTTCTCAGACCTTTGTACAGTGAACTGAAAATATACTGCCACCGTGGAGACAGCAGGTCATAGGACCGCTTAGCTTTCAAATGCACATGAGCCAGTTCCTCATTATTCATTCCTCTTATTGGCTGGTTTTTTTTTTTTTTTAAACTTTAATAAAACTACCTTCCCATGAGCCAATTCAGATATTGCTCTAGTCAGACAAGTCATTGTAGAACCTCCCAGTTTTTCTCTTGTCTCAATTGTCTACTGAATTGTTATACTCCACTAGAACACTAATTACAATTTTTCTTATCCATTTTCTACACATTCATTGTCTACTGTGCATATGTTATTTTGGGAGCTTGGGTTGAAAAACCACTAAGTTTGTCCTCAAGAAGTTCAGAGGATAATGGAGGAGACATGCACAGACGGTTTCAGAACAGTGTAATAAGTACAATGTGTGTATGCACGATTATGTGAGAGCACAGAGGAGGATCAACTAATCTAGCAGGAGATGGGGAAATTCCAGAGAGAGTTCACTTGAATATTGAAAGTGGCTAAATGGAAGTAGGGGAGGGAATTTTCCAGCTATGGAACAGCATATTGTAGGTCATGGAGATGTGAAATTCATGGTACATCTCAAGAATAGTAAGTAGTTCAGTTAGACTGATATCTGAATGTAGGAAGTGACAGGAGTTGAAGAGAGGAAATGGATAAAATTATAATAGACTTTTTGTGCTAAGCAGGAGATATGAGCTCTCTAAATACAATGTAAAACTTTTAAAGGATTTTGTTTAGAGGAACACAGTAAGGAAGCTTTGAATTCTGTGAGCTTGAGGGCATGGATGAAGTCTTACATGTCACTATATTACCTTAGCACCTGATAGGATCTTAGTGTGTAATCGAGGCTCGGTAAAATTGAATTACATTTCATTGAGCCAAATACAGTGTATTCTGGATGGAAGACCTCATTTTTTATGCTATAATGATGTGTAGTAAATGAATGTAAATAAATAAATTTAAATAAAAAAATGGAAAAAAAACATTTACAGGACACTTCTTTTTATTTGTATTTATTTATTTTAAGAATTGACTTGCCTAAAATAGTAACACTAATACTGTAGAATACTTTTTACAATCCTACATATCTAAAAGCATTATTTTAATCCTTACAACTGTATGTGTAGGTATGATGGTTTAGAGGATCTAAACTTTAATAAAACTACCTTCCCATGAGCCAATTCAGATATTGCTCTAGTCAGACAAGTCATTGTAGAACCTCCCAGTTTTTCTCTTGTCTCAATTGTCTACTGAATTGTTATACTCCACTAGAACACTAATTACAATTTTTCTTATCCATTTTCTACACATTCATTGTCTACTGTGCATATGTTATTTTGGGAGCTTGGGTTGAAAAACCACTAAGTTTGTCCTCAAGAAGTTCAGAGGATAATGGAGGAGACATGCACAGACGGTTTCAGAACAGTGTAATAAGTACAATGTGTGTATGCACGATTATGTGAGAGCACAGAGGAGGATCAACTAATCTAGCAGGAGATGGGGAAATTCCAGAGAGAGTTCACTTGAATATTGAAAGTGGCTAAATGGAAGTAGGGGAGGGAATTTTCCAGCTATGGAACAGCATATTGTAGGTCATGGAGATGTGAAATTCATGGTACATCTCAAGAATAGTAAGTAGTTCAGTTAGACTGATATCTGAATGTAGGAAGTGACAGGAGTTGAAGAGAGGAAATGGATAAAATTATAATAGACTTTTTGTGCTAAGCAGGAGATATGAGCTCTCTAAATACAATGTAAAACTTTTAAAGGATTTTGTTTAGAGGAACACAGTAAGGAAGCTTTGAATTCTGTGAGCTTGAGGGCATGGATGAAGTCTTACATGTCACTATATTACCTTAGCACCTGATAGGATCTTAGTGTGTAATCGAGGCTCGGTAAAATTGAATTACATTTCATTGAGCCAAATACAGTGTATTCTGGATGGAAGACCTCATTTTTTATGCTATAATGATGTGTAGTAAATGAATGTAAATAAATAAATTTAAATAAAAAAATGGAAAAAAAACATTTACAGGACACTTCTTTTTATTTGTATTTATTTATTTTAAGAATTGACTTGCCTAAAATAGTAACACTAATACTGTAGAATACTTTTTACAATCCTACATATCTAAAAGCATTATTTTAATCCTTACAACTGTATGTGTAGGTATGATGGTTTAGAGGATCTAAGTGGGGGAACTATAGCATAGCAGTTATATCTGTTTAAGTTTGAATTTCAGCTTCCCCACATACTCCTTTTGGATCTAAAAATTAGGTATGTGCCTCAGTTCTCTCATGCATAAAGATATGATATTGATACCTATTTGGGTATCTTGAGGGTTAGTGATACACATCAATACAGGGAAAGTGCTTGGACTTCTACTTGCTACATGATTACATGCTCAGTAAATGTGGTTCTTTGCTATTACTAGGAAATATGCCCCAAAGTCACATGAGCAATTTGTAGTGAGGCTCAAGGTGAACAAGGCAACCTGATTTCAGAGCCCACACTTGTGATTCCTATTCAATGTTGCAAAGTACTTCTGTGGTTATGGTGACATGATTGCAGATTGGTGGGATCTGAAGCAGTTAAACAAAATAAAGAACTTCAGTCAACATGGGAAATACCATTTGGGGTAGGGAATTCTTTAAGTTCTTTTCAAATTACTCCCACTCAAAAACTCTTGCTACCCTGCGTGCACATAGGGAGTTATGTGAGAAATACATCTCTATAGTGTAGGTAAATGTCATTAATTCCAGGTTCATAATGCACATGCCTCATGAACCTGGAGAATATCTTACAAAAGTCTCTGTTTAGGAGTCAGCGCTGACATCTGGCATACTGTGTCAATTCTTGTTGCTCTGTTCCCCTTCCCCGTACTCTCCAGATTTTTCCAACTTTAGGACCCAAGTGGGAGTCTTATGTTGGAGGATGTTGTGCAAACCACATGCGTAAAGAAAATAATTTACATTTTTCCTTTCTTAGCTTCTGGAACATCAGTGATTCCAACCTCCCACTTCCATTGGGCAGAAATTGAGGTATTCTCCTTATGCTGCCTCATCTTCTCCAAAACCCGCCACACACACACACATGCGGTTCATACACACCTGCAGGGATCCAGCGTAACTACTTTTGTTCTGACTCAAGGGCCCAGAATGTGAAGCATATTTGGTAATAAAAGAGGCCACCAGCAATTTCCTTTTTCATCTCTATTCCTATCCTTTCCACTCATGACCATCTTTTTAGCCTTCATTTTCTCTGCTGCTTACCATTTATCTATTTATCCATTGCACAATGCCTGATACGTAGTAGGCATTCAAGAAATAGTTTTGAAAATATAAAAGAAAGACAAGATGCACTGTATATTCAGCAACATAATATTCATTTACATAAAGAGGTGCAAAAATATTGCCTTGTTTTAAAATTTTTATGAGAGCAGATTGTTCTTAGCAAGTGGGACCCATCTTCACCCTCCACTGTTACTTTAGAGATCCTACAGCTTTTATAGCTCCGGGTGGTAAAGGAACTGAATGGATGCCTCACAAATACTAATGATCTCCAGGTTGGAGCCAGGTCTATTTCACTGCTTCTGTTACTCCCCCAAGTTCTTTTCAAATTTATATGACTTCACAGTGGTAAAGTTTCCACAGATTTAAGGCCACAAAGGAAATGAGTGAATCAGAGGAGACATACTACTCACTGTTGGAAAGGGTACACAGAAAATAATCTGGGGGAAGAAGAAGATATCCAGAAAAGTTCAAGTTCAGTATTCAACTCACTTTCTAGGTTTGAAATCTTGGAAATCAGTGGCTTCCACAGACTTCCAACTAGGAAGGCAGCAGACCTAATCCCTTAACTTTGCAATTTTTGATCACCTTATTTATATCATTGTTATGTCTGAACTATAATAGTCTTCTCCCTTTATTGTCCTGCCCCAATCCCCCAACACACTTTCTCCCACCAACTCAGAATACACAACCAGTTACTGTACCTATAGAGCTTGAATTTATGTGGACAGTGATGCCGAGACAAGCCTCCTTTCAAAGTTTCCTAGGAAAGCCTGTAAGGTATGAAAAAGAGGTTAAACTTTAGCACCTTACCTTTGGAAGACCAGACACATGTTTAGCCTGGACCATGATGATGAGCCAGTGGATTACTCACAGCAGAGAACCTGGTTATTCGGAACTTTGATTGGCCCTGGAGCTCGTACAGAGGGTTGCATATACAGAAATTGTGTGTCCAAAGATGAAGATCTAAAGTTCAAGCATGCTGTTTGTGTGTACAGCCTGGGGGTAGTCTCGAAGACCTCAAGTAAAAGTGTGCTCCACACACTCATCTTACTGCTGTGTCGCCAAACCCTTTAGAAAAATATCATTTAATCCAAATGAAATGTTTTTCATCTACTAAAAAATGGAGAAAAACTATATCGTTATTTTGATAGGCTTAGAAAACTTTTTGGCAGAATTTGACAATTTCTGACTCAGCAAATCAGGAATGGAAAGAAATTTCCTTAACCCGGTAAAGACCATCTACAAAACACCTGTGATGGCATCATGTTTAGCACTGAGATAATGAAAAGTCATTCCCCATGATTAAGAACAGTGTATAAGTGCCCTTTCTTATTACTTTTTTTTTTTTTTTTTGAGAGATTTTCACTTTAGGGCGCGTGCGCTCGCCAGACAGACAGAGAGAAACATAGAGACAGAAAGCGAGAAATCACCCCCCAGGGGAGATGGTCACGCCGCAATCCCTTCTCCTCCATTCTCCTCTCGGGATCTTGGGCACGCACGCACAGGTGCCTGGCGTGAGTTTTAAGCCACCGGGTCCGGGACACGAACCGCGGTCGACTACGTGGGAGTCCAGCAACATAGCCATTACGCTAACTGCTGGTTCCCCCCTTTCTTATTACTTTCATCGCATAATTGTGCTGGAGGTCCTGGCTATTGTAATGAGGCAAGACAAAGATAAAAAATAATGCATCTTAGAAAGGCAGAGGGAAAATCCTTTATTTCTCATAGAGATAATTTATATAGATAATTCTAAGGAATTTACAAAGCAATTACCACAACTAATATGACTTTAGAAAGGCCTCAGAATATAAGGTCAATATATAAAAATCAATAGTATTTTTTATGGATCAGCAGCAAACAATTAGAAAATGCAATGAAGGATGTAATTCCATGTTAAACACCAGAGAACAAAAGTACTTAGAGATGGATCGCAGACCAAAACATGAATTAAAACTATAAAGTTTTTAGAAGAAAACACAGGAGACTATCTGTTCAAACTTGGATTCAGCAAATATTTTTTTCTTTCTTCTTTTTTTTTTTTTGTTAAGAGATTTTCGCTATAGGGCATGTGCACTCATGGGAAAGACAGAGACAGAGAGACAGAAAGCAAGAAATCACCCCGCAGAGGGGATGGCCATGCCCATAATCCCTTCTCCATGCTCCTTTCAGGATCTTGGGCACGCATGCACACACGCCCGGCGGGAGTTTAAGCCACCGGGTCCGGAACTCGAACTGCAGTGGACTACATGGGAGTCCAGTGACATAGCCATTACGCCAACTCCTGGTCCCTAGGCAAATATTTCTTAGGGTATAAATAGTACTAAAAGGAAAGAAAAAAAATGGATGAATCAGAATGAAAAATTTTTGCTCATCAAAAGTTATCAAAACAATAATGAAAGGGAAGACAAAGGAAATATTTGCAATACACATATATAACAAAGGACATTTCAACAAAACAATAAAGATTCTCACAAATCCGTATTATTGGGCAATTCAAGTAAAAATGGGGAAAAAAACTTGAGCAGATAACTCGCTAAAGATATGCAAAGAGCCAATAAGCACATGAAATTGCTCAAAACCATCACACTTCAGGAAAACACAAAATTGGAATGAGATGCCATTTCATAACCTCTAGAATGGCTAAAGTTAAAGAGACAACACTAAATGTTGATGAGAATGTGGAGAAAATTCTGATGAAAGTATAAAATTCTACATTACTTTGGAAAATTTTTTGACTTTCTTGTTTTGTTTTTGCTATAGGGCACTTGTGCTTGTCAGAGAAAGACAGAGAAAGAGAGAGATGGAAAGTAAGAAATCACTCCCCAGAGGGACGGCCCTGCTACAGTCTCCTCTCCTCCATTCTTCTCTTGGGATTTTAGGCACTCACATCCACATGCACCCGGCATGGTTCTTAAGCTCCTGTGTCTAGGACCTGAACCCTGGAATCAGCAGTTTCTTTTTTAAAATTTTAATTTACATTTAATCATATATATCTTTACAGTGTACAACATTGCTTTTTCCAACATGAATACCATGCATATCACTCAAGACAAAGATGTTACCATATACATTATCATCAGCAAATAGTTTTTCATTTTTTTGTCAATTAAACCTACTTTTTTTTTTAATTGGCAGTTTCTTATAAAGTGAATCATATACCTATACTGTGACCCAGAGATTCTACTTTCAGGTATTATTTATTCAAAATAAATGAAAAAATGCCCATAAAATGACATGTATATAAATATTCACTGCAGCTATAATCACACTGGCCCCAAACAAGAAAAAAATGTCCATGAGCAGGTTATAATTTGTACAAAGGAATAGTACTAACCAAGGAAAAAGAGCAAAGTCCTGATATATGCAGCAACAAGAGCAAATCTCAAAAACAACATGCTGAGTGAAAGAAGTCATACACAAAGGAATACATACTGGGTGGATAGTGGTGCAGCAGTGATGCAACATTCTGCACGGCTGACCCCATGGGGAAGTTGTAAGTTCACATTTGGAGACTTTTCCAAACAAAGTGAGGCTGGCTGGAGCTGGGGTGGATCCTAAGTAGTCTCTAAAGACTCTGTTGGGGTGCCTATCTCTCTGTCTTCTCTCGGTTTGTCTTTCTTTATATGGAGGAAAGAAACAAACTAAAAAAAAAATACTGAGTGAGTCTGTAAATACAAAGGACTTCCAAAAGTTTGTGGGAAAAAAGAATTAAATTATAAACATTTTGGTGCAAAAAAATGAAACCCATGCTTATTTTTGTTGTTGTTATACACATTTTCCACTAGTACTTTGAAGATCTGTCCATCTAAAATTTTAGATAAGGCAAATTTTATGTTGATAGAAGCAAGAACAGTGGTTGCCTATAGGTGTATGTGGTAACGTTGGAGTGATGACTGTGTTTGATTTCTTGATTGGGATAGTGGTTACATGGGTATATACATTTATCAAAACTTGTTGGATTATAAATTTAAGGTTGGACATTTCATGTAAGTATATTTTATCTCTATAAAAACCAAACTAACAACTAACTATATGCCATTATAACAATGACCTCAGAAGGTTAAAAATAAGAATTTGGGCCAAAATTATAGTAAAGAATAATTAACTGGTGGGGTGGGAACATGTATTATTATCAGACGTAATAAATTTTAAGGCAAAAGTATTACATAAAACATTACACAACAAAATATTGTAGTTTGTATTGATAAGTGGTAGACTTTATTTATTTATGAAGTGGTAGATTTTATTTATTTATGTATAATTTTGCCAGAGAGTGCATGCACATATCAGAGGGGGACAGTGTGAAAGTGAGAAAACACCCCTTATGAGGAATGGTCATGAGAATGGTCATCCCTTCTCTTCAATTTCTCCCTTTTTTTTGTGATTTTGGATATGCATTCACATGTATCCAGGTGTTTGTCAAGTCATGGGATCTGGGACTTGAACTACACAGTTGACCAGCCACCTTAATGCTATGCCATGGGCTGGCTCAATAAATGGAATTTATTGAAATATTTATATTTATAAGAAGTTACAAGAAATATTTATATTTGGAATATTCCTTACTGGACTATATAAATCAAACTATTATAAATACAATGGAGATTTAAGATGACCACAATTTCTAACACAACTCTCTCAATAATTGATTAAGTATATTAAGAAACTTAGATACATAAAATTTGAATGAGGAATCAGTAATATATAGTAAACTTCATACTCTCTAAAGAAACAATATACATTCTTTCCCAAAGTTTGCATTAAAAATTTATGAAATGTAATTATCAGATGGACTAGTAAAAACCTTTAATATCCAAAAGCATAAAATATATAGACCACAGTCTCTAACCACAATGCCATAAAATTTGAAGTTGATCATCAAAGGTTAACAAACAAAAGTTTAAAAAATCTAAACTTTTGAACATTTTAACAGATACTCTTCTAAATCACTTTGTGGGGCAAAAACAAACAAACAAAAAGGTACATTTATGACGATAAGCTAATTTTAGAAATTTCAGATGATCACCAAAGTAGCACTCAGAGCAGATTTGTAGCCTTAAACATATTTTAATAGTAAATGTGAAAAATTAGAGAAATGCGTCAGCAGGTGGTGCAGAGATTAAGGTGGCTGATCCCTCATGACCTGCTGTTGTTCAAGTCCCAGACCCACGTGGCTTGAAAAACCTGCTGTGTGTATGTGCATATGTGCCCAAAATTCCAAGAGGAGAATGAAGAAGGGATTATGCTGTGACTTTTCTGCTAGGGCGTGATTTCTGTGTCTCTCTCTCTTGGGCACGCTCTCGCTATCTTTCTGGTGAGCATACGTGGCCTATAGCATTTGAAAAAAAAATAAGAATGAATGAAGACATTAGAAATGGAACAGTGAGGGGCCAGCAGGTGCTGTGGTAGTTAAGGGCACTGGACTCCCACATGACCAACCATGGTTTGAGTCCCAGACCCGGTGAGTTGCTTTCTCACTTTCTCTCTCTTACACTCTCTCCTTCTCTGGTCAAATTAAAATGAATAAATAAATAAATGAATGTTAAATAAAATAATTCTTTTTTAAAAAAGAAATAGAACAATGAATGCAATTAAGGATGTAAGAGATAGAAACTAACATAGGTGCAAAAAATTACAGAATTGGAAATCATAGTGAAATGATAAATTCATTTATTATGCTGAGAAAAAAAGTAAACAAAATATCATAAGGCAAGTTGAAGAAAGGAAAACACAACAATGAGACTGGAAATAGGCCTAAAACCACAAAAATGAGATAGGAAATTACAAATAAACTTGACACTCATCTTTAAAGGATCTGAAAGTCATGACAAAATGGATTTTCCAAGGGGAAAAAAAGTCAAAGTTCCAAAATTAATTAAAGAAACCTGCAGATACCAGGAATCATACTAGAAATCATGAAGGTTGCCAAAGCTTCATTTTACCCAGAAAGCATTATACTGATGATTTTTGTGGGTAATTCCTAGAGGTGTTCAAGCAACAGATAGCTCTTATGAAGTCAAAGTTTTTGGTTATTAAAAATATACAGACATTTCAGTTCTCTTTTTTTGAAGCAGGTACAATTTTTTTTTTTTTGAGAGGTTTTTGCTATAGGGTGCATGTGCTTACCAGAAAGACAGAGAGAGACAGAGAGACAGAAAGTGAGAAATCACCCCCCAGGAGGATGGCCACACCGCAATCCCTTCTCCTCCATTCTCCTCTTGGGATCTTGGGTACGCACACAACATGCACCTGGCGTGAGTTTAAGCCACTGGGTCTGGGACTTGAACTGCGGTTTTCTACATGGGAGTCCAGTGACATAGCCATTACGCCAGCTGCTGGTCCCGAAGCAGGTACAATTTTTGATACCCAAATCTTACCAAGGTAATATACCCACACAAACACACATGCATAACTATATCAATCTTACTTATGAAAATAGATGTAAATATTCTACAGGATATTAGAAAATTGAGTCCTACACTATATTAAAAGGTTAGGGCATAATCATCATATAATGTAGGGTTTATTTTAGGAATTTATAACTATTTCAACATGAAATTTATTAATGTAATTTATTAATTAAATGCTAAAAGTGAGAAAAACATAATGCCAGAAAGGCATTTAGTAAAACCTTTTTTATTAACTTAGAACCCATAGTATGGTAGAATCAGGAGTAAATTTTCTTTCTTTTAAAGAGGTTTTACCCTTAGGGCGTGTGCGCTCACCAGAGAGAGAGACAGAGACAGTGAGAGGGAAAGTGAGAAATCACTCCCCAAAGGAGGATGGCCACGCTGCAATTCCTTTTCCTCCATTCTCCTCCTGGGACCTTGAGCAAGCATACACATGTGCCCAGTGTGAATTTCAGGCCCCTGGGTCTGGGACTTGAACTGTGGTGGGCCATGTGGGAATCCAGCAACGTAACTGCTATGTTGGCCCCCGGAGTAGATGTTCTTAATATGCTAAAACCTATTGATGAGAAACTAGGAATACATGTTTTATTTAGCAATGAAATTTTAGGGGCATTCTAGTAAAGACGCTGAATATCACTGAAAATATTTAACTTAATTTTTTTTTTTTTTTTTGCTATAGGGCAAGTGTGCTTGCTGGAGATAGAGACAGAGAAACAGAGAGGGAAAATGAGAAAGCACCCTCCAGGGGGTATGGGCAGCCACAATCCCTTCTCCATT
Source organism: Tupaia belangeri chinensis (assembly GCF_000334495.1). Lineage (NCBI taxonomy): Eukaryota > Metazoa > Chordata > Mammalia > Scandentia > Tupaiidae > Tupaia > Tupaia belangeri. The sequence goes on from NW_006203645.1 coordinate 782,544, forward strand.
TTCCTCTTAGGATTTTGCATGCACATGCAACTGATGTGTCCCTCAAGCTGCCAGGTCCAGGACTTGAACCACCTACGGCCAACCATGAGGGATCCAATTGCCTTAACCTCCATGCCATCTGCTGGCCTAAAAATATTTAACATTATTATTTGGTTCCTAGGCATTGTTTTACATTAAGAATAAGTATAGATATTGTAAAGAAAGAGACAAATATCATCATTTAGAAAATATCTAGAAAACAAGGGAGACATAAAAAACATTGGAGCTAATATATGTTTTTTAGCAGACTGCTGGTTAGTATGTATGTATACCCCTACATATACATAAATGTACATACAGATACATATATACAAATGTACATCTGTACGTATATGTGTGTATATGTATAATAGCATTCTTAGAAGCCAATGCAAACCAGCTATATAATAGAAAAAACTCTTTTGTAATCACTGATTTAAATTCAGAAACCTGTAAATTACATTAGCAAGAAATGTGCTGAACTATATAAAGAAAACAGCAAAACTTTCTGAGGGAGAAGATTTGACTAAATGGAGGGCCAGATCCCATTTCTGGATTAAAAAAACTCAAAATTATAAAGATGTAAATTTGTTCCAAGTTACTGTATAAATTAAATTCTAACAAAATTCCAGTGACAGATTTTGGGAATTTGACAACATGATTCTAATGTTTAGATGAAATTACAAACATTCAAAAATATCTAAGAAAAATATTTTAAAAAATAAAGAAGGAAGATTTGTCCTATAAAGTTATTAAAACATATTATGAAGCTGTGAAAATTTGTTCTACTTAGAATTGGTTCAGAAATACATAGGCAGATCACAGTATAATATTAAAAGTCTAGAAGCTGTCATAAGTATACATAGCATATTAGCATATCATGAAGTTATAAATTAATTTAAATTTGCTAGAGGGGGTGTGTACTCACTGGAAAGAGAGAGAGAGAGAGAGAGAGAGAGAGGGAGAGGAAAAGTGAGAAAGCACCCCCCCTCCCTAAGTAGGATGGTAAGGGTACAGTCCCTTCTTCATTTCTGTTGGGATTTTGGGCATACATTCATGTGGACCCAGAGTGTCCCTTAAGCCACTGGATCCAGGATTCAAACTGGGGTCCAGCTGTCCTAACCACCATGCCACTGGCTGGTCCATAAATTTATTTTAAACCAGCAGGAAAAACACTATATTATAAAAGGCTGCATGAAGGCACCAGTTAACTTACCTTATAAAAATAATTTTGTGGCAAAAAAAAAAAAATTGTGGCCAAAACAAATATAAAAAAAATCTCATTATCAATCATCACGGCAATGCAAACTGAAGGTGTATCACCGCACACCTGTTGGAATGGCTATTATGAAAAAGAAAAGTATTGGTGAGGATGTGGAAAAAGGCAACTCTTGCACACTGTTGATGGGAATGTAAATTAATGCAGTCATTATGGAGAAGAGCATGGAAATTCCTCAAAGAACTAAAAGTAGAATTAGTATATGATCCATCATCCCACTTACAGGGCATGTGTCCTCAGGAACTAAAATCACTATCAGCACTCCCATGTCCATTGCAGAATTATTCACAAGGGCTAAGATATGGAAGCAACCTAGGTGTCCGTCATCAGATGAATGGACAAAAAAAATGTGGTATATTTCAGAATATTTTTTCAGCCTTAAAAAAGTAGGAAATTCTGCCATTTGCAACAACTTGGAGATTAGGCTAAGTGGAGTAAACCAGGCACAAAAGAACAAATGCCGGATGATCACACTTGTCTGTGGAATCTAAAAAAGTCCATCTCACACCAGTAGAGGGTAGAATGGTGATTACCAGAGGCTTCAGAGAGGAATGAATGGTGAAAGGAGACATGTTGAAGGGCATACAGTTTCAGGTAGTCTGGAAGAAAGCTTCAGTGAGCTATTGCAAAGAATTGTGATTATCATAGTGATGGCATTGTATATTTCAATTGCTTGTAAAGTTAATTTTAAATGTTTTCACTGGGAAAAAATGAGTATGAGGTGATGACTTTGTGAATTAGTTTGATTTAATCATTCTGCAACATAGACATCTATCAAAAGATCACATTGCACCCCAAATATATACAATTATTTGTCAATTAAAAATAGAATTATAAAATTTCAAGTATGGAGATGCTAGCAAATTCCAGCAATGATGCAAAACATACTTTTTAAATGATCAGTAAGGAGCTGGTTTTGGGGACCTGCAGTTGGCATAATGGCTATGTTGCTGGACTCCCACATAGTCGACTACGATTGGAGTCCCAGACCCAGTGGCTTAAACTCACGCCAGGTGTGTGTGCGTGCATGCTCAAGATACCGAGAGGAGCATGGAAGAGAAGGGATTGTGGCATGGCCATCCCCTTTGAGGGCTGATTTCTCGCTTTCTGTCTCTCTGTCTCTCTCTCTCTTTCTGGCTAGCACACATGCCCTATTGCAAAAACCCCACAAGCCCACATGCCCCTTTGCAAAATCCCCCAAAAAAAAAAAAAAAAAAAAAAAAAGAACTGATTTTGGATGAGAAAAAAGCTGTTCTATCCCAACTGCTCTCCACATTGTCAAATCTCTCTGACTCCCAATTTTTTTCTATTTGCAATTGCTGCCAATTACGTCTTTTTAAAAATAATTATTTATTTTATTTTATTCATTATTATTATTACTATTTTTAAGAGAGAGAGAGAGTGAGAGCGCGCGCACGAGAGAGATAGAAAGTAAGAAAGCAAGCCTCCAGGTCTGGAACTCAAACAGCCAAGTCTGCAGGTCTGAAACTCAAACTGCAGTTGGCCATGTGGGAGTCCAGTGCCTTAACCACCATGCCACCTGCTGCCCCCTGCTCCCCCTGTTAACTCTTTGTCCAATTTCTTTTGAACTCTTTCTTGGACCCAGTTTTATCTTCTTTTCCCTTAACTTTCCATTTCCAGGATTTGTTTTCCAGCTGATATTTTTTTCCTTCTCCAGTGAAAGGCCTCACAAGTCTTTCTGGCTCTACACCCCTAATCTATCTTAAATGGGCCTTACTACTGTATTGGATAAAACAATATTTTTTGAGGGATGTTAAGGCTGCGCTGGGTGAATGGGGTCAATTTTTATCAGACAGCTGCAGGATTTCCTTTGTGGGGTGAAAGGAGAAGAGGCTGTGATTACTCAGGTGTTATTTCTGTCACCATCAGAGTTAAATAAATTGTGGGTCATTCTTGACCTGGAATACAGACATTAAAAATGAAACTGACACAGCGATTTTCAGACCGCTTGGGACAAGGAGGCAGGGCATGACTTCCTAAATATGTGTTTGCCAGGGCAATATTTGTGTATTGAGAGCTCACATAACATTTTGTTTCAGAAAAGGTATCTTGGAGCCCAAATGTTTGAAGCTTACTTCTTATAAAAACAGATGATAGGGACTAGCAGTTAACGTAATGGCTATGTCGCTGGACTCTCACGTAGTCGACTGCGGTTCGCGTTCCGGACCCAGTGGCTTAAAACTCACGCCGGGTGCGTGTGCGTGACTGCCCAAGATCCTGAGAGAACAGAAGAGAAGGGATTGCGGCGTGGCCATCCCCGCTAGGGGGTGATTTCTCGCTTTCTGTCTCTCTGGCGAGTACACGTGCCCTAGAGCAAAAACCTGTCCAAAAACAAAACAAAACAAAACAGATCATAGATACATTCAATAGGAAAAGAGCTGATTTAAAGAGCAGTATGATTTGTAAATTAAAAAAATACATGACTACAAAAAGCACCTAAGAGTAGTTATAGATGAGTGGTTGGAAGTAGATAATTTTATTTACCCCTTTCTCTTTCCTCTACTTAAAGAATTTTATATAAATAACATATTGATGTTACTTTATTTTGACTATGGTTTTGAGTTATGGTTTAAATATAGTAAAACGCACATTGTCAATGTACAATTTGATGCCTCTTTACAAGAGACCCTGTGATCACCAGCCAGATAAAAGTGTAGAATACTCTGTCACCCCAGAAAGTTTCCTTATGCTGTATTCCATCAGTAGCCCCATTCTCCACGTCCTGTCATAAGTTACCTCTATTTTCACTTAGTTTAGATTAATTTGGGCCCATTCCTAATTTAAAAAAAATTATTTATTATTATTTTAAAATTTGCATGTGAGCACACCAGAGAGAGAGAGAGGGAGAGGGAGAGGGAGAGGGAGAGGAAGAGGGAGAGGGAGAGAGAAAGTGAGAAAGCAAGCCACCATGTCTGAGACTCCAACCATGGTCAGCCATGTAGGAGTCTAGATCCTTAACTACCACGTTACCTGCTGTCCACCACCCCCTCCCTGCCCCCATTCTTAAATTTTTGGTAAGTGGAATCCTACATTATATACCTTTTAGGTCTGGATTATTTTGCTCAATATATTCCTGAGACTCATTTATATTGTCTATGTTAGTATTATCAATATTAGTTATTTTATTGCAGAATAAAATCTATTTTATGACTATACTACAGTTTGTCCAGTGTTTTTTTGGACATTTGAGTCATTTACAGTTTTTGCCATTAAGAATAAAGTAGCTAAATATAATCATGTATTATTTGGGGAGTGGACATAACATTAATTTGAACAGTTCTCTGGGGGACATATCCTTATAAGTAGGGCTGCAGGATGTGCAAATCTTTAACTTCAGGATTTTGCCAAATTTCTCTTCAGAGTAATCACATGAATTTGCATTTCAATTAGTATTCTCTTTTCCTCTGCCACTATAATGTAAATACACCAGGAAGACATTTCCCTATGAGAAGACCAAATCTAAGCCTGGAAGAATGGCCAAACCAGCTCTCACCAGCAGCCAATGCAAGAGGAACATGCAGACAGCCACATCAGGTCTTTAAGCCAGTAGTTAGTTGTTCATAGATAGGGGCAGTGTGCCCAGGGTGCCAGCCCAGGAGGAATGTGGGAGACAAAGTGAGAGGCGTGGAAAGTTAGTTTCAAGAGAGGTCTATGTACATTAGACAAGAGGTCAGAGTCCCCTGGCTGCCTGGTTAGGTTTTCAGGACCGAATTCCAGCTAATGAGCTGAAAAATCTCAAGTAGAAGGGGTAGGTCCCTGAACCAGCTCTATGCTGAAAGCTTAGATGACTCAGCTTTCATTCGATGTTTAGACAAGCAGCAGGGCTGCTGCAACTTTGCCTTTCTGCTTTGGCTACACAGGGTAGGAAGATCTTAATGTGCCACTAAACCTGGGCTGACTTGGAACTCGCGAGTTGGTCTTACAGAAAGATAAGGCAGAGCTGGTAACATACACAGGGATGATCAGAACCTCAACCCCAAGTACAAAGATGAGTCTGATCCTGAGGTACCATGTGTGTGTCAGTTTTCTATGGAAGCTGTCTAAGTGCATGGGAGAAGCTGAGCCTGTGTGTGAGAGGAGGTAGGTGTTGTTTGCTGAAACAAGGGGAACCGTTTGAACTAAGTAGCAGTTGGTGAATCTTCATAATGATAGTGAAAATTTTCAGGTATAACCCCCATACATGCCACTCACCTCTGGTCTGTTTTGAGGTCATATCTGGATGCTTAGGCCTTCCTGGATGATCTGGAAATTTGTAATGGGATGGCTCAGATGACAGAGTCCAGCTGGTGTGGATTCTACTTCACAAAATGTATCTTTAAAATGTTTCTGCTTCTTCTCAATTTTATTGTGGTCATTTTAGTTGAGGTCACTATGATATGTATTTCTGATCTAATATATATATATATATTGTGGTATATTATATATATATTCCCATAGCCTCTTTACTGGGCTCCTCCTATCAATTTCTGCCCCACTCAAACTCTCAAACTCATTACACCTGGCATTGTGCATCTGCCTGTGTTATTCTCTTTCTGATCTGCCTTCAAATATGTGCTTCTGAAATCACACACACACACAAACACCCCACTCCGAAATCTCAGGCGCATACATTTGAAGGTAGATAATGTGGATACCAGAAAATGTGCCTTTTTGAGAGTTAGAAGACTCAGATCCTCATCCTGGAACAAACATGAACGGACCATATAACTGAGCCATCCTTCCTCCACACCCCCAGGTTTCAGTTTCCTCATTTCTCATCCATAAATAAAAAGATTAGGCCAAACTAGAAAGTCTCTAAGAACCAATGTACGCCTAACATTCTGTGATAACATTGTGGGGCTGATTCAGAGGATTCTTTTTGAAAATTTTCCTGGGATGGAGAGAAATGAGGCCCTGACATAATATGTAAGTCAACTCTCCTTCCTCTCTTTGAGATGGCTGGCATCTTTGAAGTTTGAGGACAGTTTTCACACATGGAGCAAAACTGTATGAAAATGTTCGAAGAGCATATCCTCATTTTAGCAGGTGTGTCATGAGGACTGAGAGCTTCCAGCAGAGCAGGGGAAGTTTGTGGTGGTAGCTTCACTTTGCTAGTTAGGTTCTTGTCAAGTTCTCTGTGCCGTACTGTACATTTGACTTCAGAGCTGTGTGAATCCTTAGAAGCTGCCTAAGCCAGATCTATTGGTAGAAGGTGAGGCAAGTTTTATGGAGGTCTCTTGGCATCAGTGCAGGATTTAACTGAGTGGTGAATGTAGACATATAGTTTGTCCAGTTACGTATATATATATATATTTTTTTTTTGAGAGGTTTTTGCTATAGGGCTTGTGTGCTCGCCAGAAAGAGAGACAGAGAGACAGAAAGTGAGAAATCACCCCCTAAGGGGGATGACCATGCTGCAATTCCTTCTTCTTCATTCTCCTCTTGGGATCTTGGACACACATGCACATGTGACCAGTGGGAGTTTAAGTCACTGGATCCAGGACTCGAACCATGGTCGACTACATGGGAATCCAGCGACATAGCCATTACGCCAATTGCTGGTCCCTGTCTGCTTATATTTTTAAAAATGTAAGTCTTGGGGCCAGCAAGTAGCATGGTGGTTAATATGATGGACTCCCACATAGTGGACCGTGGTTTGAATCCTGGACCTGACGGTTTGCTTTCTTACTTTCCCTCTCTCTCTGTCTCCCTCTAGTGAGTACAACTGCCCTATAGCAAAATTTAAGATAAAAATAAATAAAACAAAATAAGTAATTCTTTTAAAGATTATGTAAACCTTGGGCTGGCCCCATGGCCTAGTAGGTCTCACATGACTGACTGAGGTTGGAAACCCTGGTGGCTTGAAAAACATATTGGGCTCATGTGCATGCATTCCCTAAACTCTAGCAGGGTGGAGAAATGGAAGATAAGGGATTGTGATATGAATACATCCCACTAAGAAGTGCTTTCCCCATTGCCCCTCTCCTCTCTCCCCTCTCTCCATCTATCTTTCTGTCTCTCTCTGGTGAGCATACATGCAATCTGGCAATTAAAAAAAATGTAAGTCTTAGGGAATAGAGATATACATGTATATTATACAAATATCAGTTTCCTAATTTTGATATTGTACTTTAGATATGCAAGATGAAACCACTGGGAGAAACTGAGGGGAAGGTATGAGGAGTCTCTGTTCTATCTTTGTGATTTCCTGTAAGTCTTAAATTATTTCCAAGTTCAAAAAATGTAAATCTGGGAACCAGCAGTTAGCGTAATGGCTATGTCGCTGGACTCCCACATAGTCAACCATGGTTCACGTCCCGGACCCAGTGACTTAAAACTCACGCTGGGCGCTTGTTTGTGTGTGCCCAAGATCCCGAGAGGAGAATGGAGAAGGGATTGCGGCGTGACCATCCCCCTGGGATGCTTTCTGTCTCTATGTCTCTCTCTGTCTGGCAAGCGCAAGCGCCCTATAGCGAAAAAAAAAAAAAAAAACAAAACAAACAAACAAACAAAAACCTCTCCAAAAAAAAAAAATGTAAATCTTTCAAGGTGGTTTAATAAGACTTTCTAAGTCTCATTCTGTAATATCTTCTACAACATCTGAGTTGGAACCTAAAGTGAAATGTAGATTACCTGACAATGTAGTGGATTTTTATAATTTTGATGATGAAGTCTGTTTTTAGGGAATTTCCTGTTGAAGGCTCGGCACATACATTCAGTGGCCCATGTGTTTATGCTGTTTGATCAGCCCTAAGGCCAGCCTTGGCAGTAGCATTGTGTGTGCTGGTCTTTCTGACTCTTTGGGTTCCACACCAGGTCTCATCTTTGTCTATGCTACTTCTGCCCTCTCTGGCTGTAGTTTGTGCAGACAGAGGCCCATGGGATAGTCAGACCAATGGCCTCCTCAGACCTCTGAGGAGAGAGAGTGGGATGAGGTATGTCCCCGTGTTTCTGTAGGGATTCAGTCAATCCAGAATTCATTCTTCTCTTGATCAGGAAGGGAGCATCAAGGAATGAGAAGAGAGCATTGAAGAGAAAAGGAAAGATTGAGAAGTGGTAGCAGTGGTGAGCAGAATAATGCCCTCCCCCCCCAATGTCCATATCTATATTCCAGGAACCTGTGAATACCTTAGTTTACATGGCAAAGAGGAATTAATTTTGCCAGTCAGCTGATCTTAACATAGGGAGACTCCTTAAAAGTATAAGAGGGGGGCCAAAGTGGAGAGAAAGTGAAACATGGGACAACAGAATTGTCAGAGAGATGTAGTATTTCTAGATTTGAAGATGGAGGGAGGGACCATGAGTCAAAGACTGTGGGTGACCTTTAGAAGCTAAAAATGAAATACATTTTTTAAAAAGAATTATTTTTATTTAAATTTATTTATTTATTCATTTATTTTAATTTGACCAGACAGGGACAGAGAGAGAGAGAGAGAGAGGGAGTGAGCGTAAGCCACCAGGTCTGGGACTTGAACCTCAGTTGACTATGTGGTAATCCAGTGCCCTTAACCACCATGCCATCTGCTGGCCCCAGAAAGGAAATAAATTAATCTCTCCAAAGTTTCTGGAAGGGAATGCAGCCCTACTGATCCCTTGATTTTACTCTAGTGAGGTCCATGTCAGGTTTCTGATATAAAGAGCTGGAAAATAATAGATTCATGCTGTTTGAAGCTTCTGAACTTGTAGTAGTTTATTAAAGCACCATAGAGAGGAAATCAAGGCGGGCGTGGGGGCGGGCGGAGCAAAACACTTAATTGACACATAAAAGGAAAATTATCTGTTGATGATAATGTGTATGGTAATATCTTTGACTGGACTAATACGCATTGTATTCATGCTGGGGAAAAAGAAATTTGTGTTGCAGAAAAAAAGCACAATAGAATACTGATACAATAGGAGAAGATTCCTCATGGCTCCTGTGAACTAGTCAGTTCAGAGTACAAGAGAAATGAAGATTTTCTACTGATAATTCAGCCTCCAGCAAACAAGCTAGTGTGGCAGGAGAGGCGAGGCCTTCAGAAGAAGATTCCTCATGGCTCCTGTGAACTAGTCAGTTCAGGGTACAAAAGAAATGAAGATTTTCTACTGATAATTCAGCCTCCAGCAAGCAAGCTAATGTGATGGATCTAAGGGCACTGTAGCTAAACACCAAATACTATTAGGGTTAATATATTCCTCAATATCTACTGAATCTGCTGCACCAGTGATCACAACAAAATGGCAAAGAGATTCCAGATCACTTCTTTCTGCTTGCTCCTGAACATTCAGATTGAACTTCAAGAATTAGAAAGAAACACACCATCCATCAGATGACAAGAAATCACCACAGGACCACAAGAAATATGGGAAAGCAAGATAATACCTCTCCTCCAAGGGAAAAGAATAACTCCTCTTCATCCACAAGCA
>NW_006203645.1:792895-810533 GCF_000334495.1 Tupaia belangeri chinensis
ATGTGGGAAGAAAAGATAAGAACATTCTCAGATAAACAAAACCTGAAAGAATTTACCAGCACCAGATCAGATCTCCAAGAAGTTCTCAAAGGTGTGCTATATCAGGAAAATTAAATACAGACACATGGAAATAAGAGTTCAAAAACTAAGAAAAGGGCCAACTAAATTGAAGGGACAAGTCTGGAGTTGAATGTTATATCCCAGAATTTAATCGGGAAAATTGAACCAGAACAGCAGATAAAGTCCGAGACTCATATTCATGTACTTACCATTTGAACAGAATCCTAACATGTTACCTGGCTTTAAGCAAAGTTCCTTTGCATTTCTTTGATTTAAGTTAAAACTGTTTTTCTTAATAGTACCAAGTGAACTTACCATTGAAAGTAGATTATTTAAGAAATTGTGTGATCAATACAATGTGTGGGGGGGAAAGGAATGGAAGACAATTGTAGACACCAGAGATAGTGTGAGAAGAGGGTGGGAAAGGACAGAGGGTCAGAAAGAGGGGTAAAAAAATTCTAGGAACTAGAAATGGAAAATTTTTGATAATAATATGCATGATTAAGTCACTATGCAGTATATTCTGGATGGGAAATCACATTTTGTATGCTGTGATGATGCTTAGGGCAAGAATGTAAATTAAGTTACAAAAAAAAGTTTCAGAAAAAAAATCTATTCAATGACTGCAGTAAGATATATAGCCCCAGCTAGGTGCTACTTTATAGGATACCTAAAATTAGACTTGTGTTCATGGAAATGTATATATCAGCTGTGTTTGCTATGAAAATATTTAGATTAAGATCTTTAGTAATTCAATAAAATGTGGGGAGAAAACAGTATAGAAAGTAAACATAGATACCAGAGGCAGTATGGGAGCAGAGTGGGAGATGACAGAGGGTAAGAGATATGGAATCAAGGATGGGGAAAAAAAAGCAAAACATACAGAAAACAAGAAATGGCAAATTATTTGTTGACAATAACATGTTTGTTGATGTGCTTGATTGAGACAATATACAATGTACTCTGGATGGAAAATCTCATTTTGTATGCTGTAATGATGTACAGTGAATAAACGTAAATAAATAAATTAAAAAAAAAGAATACTGATACATAGAAAACTAATATAATATCGTGTGGTCCACAAGTTTCAGGGTAAGAATCATTGGAGGGAGGCCTGTGCTCAGGAATCAGAGTGTCTTTGGGCCCTGTGGAGCAAAGTCTGAGGCTGGGAATGACAAGAAGCCCAAGGTTTAAAGGGCAGGCCCTTAGGAAGAAGGGCAGTGCTATGGAGGAGGGATTGTCTCAAGAATCAGGAAAAGAGAGGTTCAGCTCAGCAGTCAGAGAAGCAGGTCTGGTGATTTGGAGTATATGGGTAGCAGCAGACAGGTGAGACGTGGATGTGTATGTAGAAAGAGTGGGTTTGAACTAGGCTAGGAAACAGAGGGAGGGGGAGGAAAGAGCACAGGGCTAGGACCTACAGCCTCTTCCTTGTGAGTCACCCTAATACTACAGAAAGCTGTGACCTGGTGTTTCCAGGAGAACCAGCCACACTAAGGATACCCAGCCACACTGCTTTTCTGAACCGATGAGTCAGAGAAACCTGGCCAACCTTGGAACCTCAAACCACCTCCCCCGGAGCTGACCCTTTTCTTTCTGCTCATCCTTAATCTTTCTTCTATTTCTTCTTCTTCCACGCATCTCTTTCCAGAATCTATATTTGAATTAATGTGTCAAGAGTATCCTACCAAACCCTATGAAAAGAACAACAACAAAAATACTTCAAAAATCACTGCAACTATAAAGTGATTCTACTCTACGTTTCCTGCTTACAACAGTAAAATGGATTTTCTTCCTCCACCAGAAAATGGTCCAGATTCTCAACAGTCTTCATTCTCAGTTTGATACCATAATTGCCATAAATAAATTTCTTACGCACTAAAATCAGTTTTGCCCTTTTCCCAGGAGGCTTTTGTAAAGCTCCACATAAATTCAGCTATCTCATATGATGCAATTGTGATTTAGGAAAAGCAAGGACCATCATCAATACACAGTCTCATCCTCCCACATCCACAGCCCAAGCTAACTGCCGCCAAGTCCCCAAACCCTGAAACTCCCACCCACAAGCTGCCAAACCCTCTGGTTGCCCTATCACTGGCAGATGCTACGATGCTCTGTCAGTAAAAGGTTTGTGAGAAACTGAAAAGTGTACAAAATCAAACAGAATGCAAAGACATTTTTACTGAATCCAATATTTCAGGATTCTGAAATATTTAATGCCTAGAAATGGAGAGATTTGGGGATCCATCCCCTATGTTTTTCTGCCAAGCATAAATGTGTCTTGTTTCTTTGATTTGACATGATATTTTAACTTGTGGTTCTCTGATTTCTGGTGATATAATATCATGTAAGGGAGATTGTATTAAGTGATATTTTTCCCAAAGAGTTTAGAAAACTAGAATGCATCCCAGTCATTCTTGCACATTGTTCTCTAAAATGGGTTAATTTTGGGACCAGCAGGTGGTGTGGTGGTTAAAGGACGCTGGACTCCCACATGACTGACCACGGTTTGAGTCTCTGACCTAGCAACTTACTTTTTCACTTTCCTTCTCTCTCTCTCACTCTGTCCTTCTCTGGTAAATTAAAAAAAAAAAAAAGAATAAATAAATGAAAGTTCAATAAAATAATTCTTTAAAAAAATAAAATGGATTGGTTTTGATAAGGTTCTGAAAAAGAGTTCTTCTAACATGGCATATTAAAATGTAACCTATTCGGGCCAGCAGGTGGCACAGAGGTTAAGATGCTGGAAACCGCATGTCCAGCTTTGCAGTTTGAATCTCAGACCTGGAAGTTTGAGAATCACACTGGGCACATGTGTGTGGATGCCCAAAATCCTGAGAGGAGAGTGAATGGCATGGCCATCCCCTCTGGGGGATGATTTCTCACTCTCCGCTCCATCTCTTTCTGCCTTTCTCTGGTAAGCACATGTATCCCATAGCAAAACCTAAAAAAATAAGTTAACATATATATTGACTGCTTAGTGGAATATATTAAAGATTTAATTTTTCTCCCATGATCTCTTTTATTAAACCCTGTAAAATTTTCTTTTTACTTCCTTTAAATGGCATCTTGAGGGATCAAGAGTTAGCATAATGGCTTTGTCACTGGACTCCCATGTAGTTGACCATGGTTCAAGTCCTGGACCCAGTGGCTTAAAACTCAAGCCAGGCACGTGTGTGCATGTGCCCAAAATCTTGAGAGGAGAATCGAGGAGAAAGGATTACAGTGTGGCCAACACCCCTGAGGGGTGATATGTCTCTGTCTCTCTCTGTCTTTCTGGTGAGAGCACACACGCTATAGCAAAAAATCTCTCCTAAATAAATAAATAAATAAATGGCATCTTGAGTAACTACCAAAATATTCTGATCACTAAAAAGCTTTCTTAGTTTTTGATTGAGGTATAATAGACATGCAACTGATCACACATATTTAAAGGATACAATTTGAAATAGGTATATACCTGAGAGAGAGAGAGAGAGAGAGAGAGAGAGAGAGAGTGAGAGAAAGTGAGAAAACATTCCCTATGTGGAATGGTCATGCCTCAACCTCTTCTCTATTTCTTCTTTCAAAATTTTGGACATGCATGCACAAGGACTCAGCATGTTTTCTCAAGCTGCCAGGTCTGAGATTCAAACCATGATGTTGGCCATGTGGGACCCAGCCACCTTAAACGCCATGCCATGGGTTGGCCCACCTGATTTTTTTTGATGAATAAAACTCAGTCTTTTATAGTTTAAAACTCCAATCTGATATACAATTTAAACTTTTCCTTTAACCAATTGCTCAAGGGACCCAAACAGTGGATTGGAAGAAGATGGAAGGGGGATGGGGAGAGATTACTTTTAACATATCTTTCTTCCCTATCTCCCTGTACATGTAGATCATCCAGCACTAGGAGGGAGGAAGAGCAGGTGTTGCACGTGTACAGAGGATGTCACAGTAGTCTTATTTACCTGGCCAGCTACCAATTGTGGGGACGCTCTCTAGGTCTTACTGTGGTTACTCTGGTTCTGCTTGCTTCTGGTGGCCTGAACAGATACCTTCTGGTATCTGTTGATACCTGGTCTCCATCCGATGGTTTCTTGTTCAAGTCAAACTGGACCCCTCTGTTGATGAGGGCTTCCTTAGAGAGAGGCAGCTCTGCCACGATCCATCCTGCAGTCTCCTCTTGGGTCGGATATCACCTCATTTGTCATGGCTGTCTAGGTTGTCCTCTTTGTCCCTTGTTACTCTGCTGTTCTGTATGTAATCCTTTGTGTGGACGATGGAAAATAGAGATTTTCTTTTATACCTTCATGTCATGAAACATTCTTCTCTTCCCAGGATTCCTGCTTTATACTGCTTCCTTGATATGCTGATGCAGAGCCCCTCCAGTAAGCCTCTTGCCTTCAGAGACCTACATTGAAAAGCGGGTACCAGGTTCTTGGTCCAAGTGTGTGTCCCCATCTTCTAGTCAAATCTTCCCTAGAACTCTGTCACTCGGCTCCACTCTGCTCTACTCACTGGGCAGTGAGATGCCAGCTGTCCTCTCTTCTAGCACAGCACAACCGCTCAAGGCATTCTCTTGGGGCAGCGTATCTCCCCCGCAAAACTGGCTTTGTGGAAGAGAGGAAAGAAAATGTCCTCACTATACACATACCTCTTTGCAAGCTGGGGACTCAGATCGTACTTCTATTCCCCCCCATGCATCGTACATGAACTGCAAAGAGAGGATGAGGGTTAGGGTGATGACTGTCAAAGACAGAGCTGGTTTTGCCTACCACTCTGCCCTCAGGGAAGGTGTCTGTCCCATTAGATATGGAGACCCCATGCTTGTAGATTTCATCTGTAGACTCTAATGTCAGTTCTGGGTCATAGGAAAAGTTCTACTCAACATCCTGGTATGCTAACTTCTGGTTTTATAGTTGACTGTTCTCTTCTTAGTCAGTGACCTTTCAGTATTATGGGATGGTGTGTGGGTTTTTTTGTTTTGTTTTTGTTTTTGTTTTAATCTGTCAATTTTTATTCTAGCAAAGCCTAATGATTTGTAAAACATAATTTAAGACTTTTTACTTCAGTTCTGACTTGTTTCCCAGGAAATACTTGATTTCCCTAGATAGATGCTATAAATGCAGTAGGACTTTATATTTACATTGTTTATTGTAATAGGGGTTATTCTACAAGTCAAATCATTGTCCTCAGATGTGTTCTGTGTAATAAAAACCCCTGGAACCCAAAGAGGCAGGAGGGAGTACTCTGGAATAATTCAACCTGGGCTGGAATCAGCAACTTTGTAAGACTGGGCAAGCTACTTAACACTTTCTCACAGATAAAATAAAAATAATAATAACTATGGGCTAGCTCTGTGGTGTGGTGGTAGTGCACTGCTCAAGAGAAGCTGGATCCCACATGGTGGTGGTTGTTTGAATTTCCTGTCTTTTAAGCCTGAAACACGTGAGTGCCCAAGATCAACAAATGGGAGGATTGAAGGAAGTCCTCAGTGTGACCAGACCCGTGGAAGGAATTTCTCTCTTTTTCTCTCATACACACTCAAGTATGTATGCATATGTTCTATCATAAAGAAAAAAAATAGCACCTACTCATCTCAGGGTTACAGGACTCACATCAATAGTGTATGTAAAGCATTTAACATGATGTCTGGATCATAGGAAGTATAGAACAAGGTTAGTTGCTGCTGCTATCTTTATGGTGTAGACAGTGCCATACAGAAACACATCAGGTAGGGCAGGGGAGGCCAAAGCTTCCCCTGTTCTACTGGATTGAAGCAGCATAAGTTGTGGAGGCAGGAAAAGGAGTCAAATTTAGAACAGACAGCAGAGGCTAGGGACTCCATCTAAAAAACTGGAAGACTCAAGAACAGAGATTAAGGTCAAAGAGCATAGTTGACTGAAAATGAGGCAGAGTACAGCAAGAATAAAGCTTGATAGTTTGAAAGGTAATGAGGAGAACATATTACAGAGGGTGGATGACTTGGGGCTGTTGATTGGGACAGAGTAGGACCTCTGACATCAGTGCAACTTGCAGTAGGAGAAAAGGTCATAATTTCTTATGGCATGTCTCCTTTTGTGAGAGTGAATCCTTAAATATTCTTTCTTTATATCAGTAGATCTTGCTTTTTGTGTGTTGCTCTTCTCCTACTGTGGTAGATGTAAAGTAGAATCCAGTATTCCTTTAAAAAAGATTATTGCTAAGTAGATAAGCCAAAAATAATCTTACTCAGATTTTAATTTTTTGATAAGTGGGATTTAAAATAGTTCCATATGTTTGTTAGCTGTTTGCATTTCTTCTTTTGTGAATTATCTGTTTATGCCATTTATAATTTACGGAAATTTTAGGGCTTTTTTTACTGTTTTCTGCATTCCCTGGATATATTGGCTGCTTATCAGTCATATTTGCTGTATTTTCCCCTGTTTGTATTTGCCTTTTAATGTCTGATTTTACACTTTTAGGGCTTATGGACCTTTAATAGTTTTTATATAGTTAGATATATCAATCTTTTTCTTTTTAAAACTTTTCCATGATTTCAAGAAAGGCTTATTTTATTGAAAGACAGAAAGAGAGAGAGAGAGAGAGACAGGCAGTCTTGACAGGATCTCATCAAGCTGCAAACCCCCTCTTCAGGTATCTAGTATCACAGGTATGTTGATGCCTGTATGTTTCAGGGTTGACTGGGGATGGAAATTGTGGTCTTCCTTGTGGCTCCACCACTGCAGAGTGGTACCCTACCATCTGCACCATCATAGCTGGGCCTTCCATGAGTTTTAAATGACTCCCATGACTCTTTCATTCTGTACACATTTTACATGTGATTCTTTATATTTTTCATACATGCATTATAAAGTTTGGTTTTTTTACATGTTACTTTATTGCCCATCTTTAATTTATTTATGAGATATAGACACAGTTATCATTGTATTGTTTGTTGGATATAACTTATTTTTGGAATGAATTTATGATCTTGATCAGTTCAGATAAACTTTTATGTAAAATAAACATTGTTTAGGCAAGTTGTTGGCCTGGTGGTTAAGATGGCTGCATCCCAAATGGCCTACAGCCATGAGAAACACACTGCAAGCATGTATAAGCATGCCCAAAATCCCAAAAGGAGAGTAAAACCTAGAAGGGGTTGTAGAGCGACCACACCCCATGGTGGGGGAGCTTTGCCACTTTTCTTTTCTGTCTGTCTCTCTGGCAAGTGCATATTCTCTCCAGCAAATTAAAAAAAACAAAACACTGTTTGTGTGTGACTTCTGTTAACTATTTCAAGTATATCAAAGGGATTTTTCATCTCATAGTGCTTTGGGGAGTGGACATGTGAATACCGAGCTTCTGAGTTATGTATTTACCTAACTCATTTTTTAGATATCATGTTTATCTCATGTTAGTATAAAGTCAGTCTTTTTAGAATATGAATATCTAGTAATGCTACAGCTTATTCAAAATTATTTATAAATATTGGTCTGTCCACATACAGTGCAACACCACTAATCTTTACAGAAAACAATGTATATTATGTTTAGATTTATTAGCAGGGAGAGATGAATTAAAAAAGAAATCTGTGGGCCAGCAGGTGGTGTGGTGGTTAAGGCACTGGGCTCCCATAAAGTCGACCTCATTTCAAGGCCCAGACCTGGTGGTGGCTTGCTTTCACACTTCCACTCTCTCTCTTTCTGTCTGGTCAAATTAAAAAAAAATTATGAATAAAATTAAATATGAAATAATTCTAAACAAAATAAGCTTTCAGGGCCAGCAGGTGGCATGGTGGCTAAGGCATGGACACTCCCACATAACTGACCACGGTTCAAGTCTCAGATCTGGCAGCTTGCCTTCTAACTTTCTCTCTCACTTTCTGTGTCTCTCTCTTTCTGGTCAAATTAAAATAAGTGAATAAATTAATAAATGAATTAAATAAATAATTTTTAAAAATCTGCTTTCATTCATTCTTCTTTTTTTAAAAATATTTTTGCTATACATGTTGATGTTGTGAATCCCAGGAGAGAAGCAGTAGGGATGGGAACTCAGGATTAGAAAGTGGTAGATAAAAATTTGAAGCAGTAAAAGATCCCAGTGTTCAGATTAAAGAGGGACAACCAGATGTTGAATCAATCAAAGTTTTGCCTGATAGGAATAGGACACTAGCAAGAAAAGGTTAAAATTTGGTGATGCAAGGGTTTTGTTTAAGATTTTAATTTTTAGAAGAGGAATATAGTATATGTTAAATAATATATAACCTCAGTGATTACTAGATAACTTAAAGTAAAAATAGTTCCTAGAAGGTTTAAGTATTACTAACATGAATTAAAAGCTAAAAAATTTTCTATCAGTGCATATTTGTGAATAATATCTACAAACTTTTCTCAAATTATAAGTTGTATGGACTGGCATATGGCATGGTGGTTAAGGTGCTGGATCCCACATGGCCAACTATGCAGTTTGAACCCTCAACCTGGTGGCTTGAAAATCATGATGGGCACATGTGCCCGTGTGCCCTAAATCCCAAGAGTAGGATGGAGGAGAAGGACTTGCGGGTGGTATGGCCATCCTCCCTGGGGGGTGATTTTTCACTTTCCCTCTCTCTCTCTCTCTGGCAAGTGCACATACCCTATGGCAAATCTAAAACAAAATTAATATATATATGTATATATATATATATATATCTTAAGATTTGTCTCCCTTTTATATACATATACACACATATGTATACACACATGAAGGGATTTTTAAAGTTCATGTAAAAGTAGAATTAAAGTGTGAGATTATTTGAGTGCAAAGTTATTTTGAAATCTGCAGATAAATTTTCCATGATATACATCTTCCATGAACTTTTTGAAGATCCTGGGGGTGGAGGGAAGGAAAGAGAATTTGAAAGGGAGACAGGACAGATTTCTACAACTCTGGAAATGAAGAGTTCAGTATATATATTACAAAATTAGCTTGATTCTTTTCCTGATTGTGTGCTTTTATTTTTGGCTTGCTATTTGCAATAAGTGACTCAGAAACGGAAGTGAAAAATCATTTTACAGTTTGACTATAGAGTTTTGTTTTTTTTTCCTTCCTGTTAGGGTTGTTGTATTCTTACATAATATGAGTACAAACCTCTGAATGTTTATTAGATGTCTGGTGCTAGGTTTCTGTGTAAAACAAAAATACCAGCCCCCTAACTTCCATGCCTCTCTAATTATATGTAAACTTGTTTAAGACCATCAAGTACAATGATTCATCACCCCAAGGTGCTCTGCTAAAGGCTACATTGTTACAAGACTATTGTTCCCTCCTGAATATATTTATTTTGAGCTTTGGTTAATTTCTTTTTTTATTTTTAAAATAAGCTCCCGATCTCTATCTGTACTTATTATGTAAGAAATAATAAACACTTGAATATATTTATCTACTTTTAAAAAGTTACTTCTTATGATAAAAACAGAAGGCTAAGCATTCTTAGACAAGTCTGTTTAGGTTTGTTAGTTTTCATCATCCTTTAGTATTGGTTAGTACAGGTTGCTAACTATTTAGATAGGGATTATTGTAAATTCCATTCACACTTATAAGTAGGACATATTAAATAACAGAATACCTGTTGGATTAGAAAAAGAGAGAAAAATGAGTAATGGTCAAAATTATAGGGAGCTCCTAAATTTTAAACGGTTGGTTGCCTAATTTTGTTTGTAAGGCAGTTTGTTTGACCTTGGAGCCCCTTTTATTGATTTGAGTGGTAAGCAACGTTATATACATATATAGGACACAGTTTCTCTCCCAAAAATCTACCCAAGAGCTGAAACCCATGCGTTTAACCCTATTATGGAGTATTTGAATTGGCGGTCTATTGGTCTCTTTCTGCTGTCCTCACTTATACCCATGAGGAAGACATATTTATGTTTGCTGTTGTGGATCAAATTATGTCCCCCTCCCCCACCAAATATATGTTGAAATCTCCATGCTGAGAATTGTGAATATGACCGTATTTGGAAGTAGGGCCTCTGCAAATGTAACCAATTTAAGAGAAGATCATACTGGTGGACCATTAAGTGGACCCTGGTCTGATGACTGGTGAACTTAAAAGAAGAAGGAATTTGGACACAGAGGCAAGGAGAATGCTATGTGATAATGGAAGTAGAGATTGGGGCAATGTGTCTAGAAGCCAAAAATTGCCAAAGATTGCTGGCAACCAGCAGATGCCAGGACAAAGTAGGGAAGAATTCTCCTCTAGACCTTCCCAGAGAACATAGCTCTACTGATAGCTTGATTTTGACCTTCTAGCCTCTGGAACTGCAACACACTATATTCCTGTTATTTTAAGCTACCCAAGTTTATGGTTATTATTATTTTTTTCTGGCAATCCTACAAAATTAATACACTTTCTTTCTTTCTTTTTAAAAAATGTGCTATTTGGAGAGAGACAGAGAGAGAGACAGGAAGGGAAAGTGAGAAAGCACCCCTCTTCCCCTGTTGGTGTGTGTGTGTGTGTGTGTGTGGGATGACCATGCTGCCATTCACCTCTCAGGATTTTGAGCATACATGTACACACAGTTGACATGTTTTTTTCAAGCCACTGGGTCCAAGACTCAAATAACTCAGTTAGTCATATGGGATTCAGTTGCCTAAACCACTATACCACCTCGCTGGCCTAATACATCTTATAAGTAAACAAAATTTGATGATTAGAGATTTCTTATGTGTTCTATCTGCTCCATGATGACTCTGGGAATAGACTTATGACTAAAACAAAACTTGGCATATTTAAGTTTGATATGTGGTTTAGTTTGACATCTTAAAATGCAGTTATGGTAGTGATATTTAAATGACTACATTATTAATCATTTAAAAATATGAATCTTTTAGTTCAATAAGATTTTTTAAAAATATATTTTTTAGAGAGATTAAAAAAATATTTTATTTAACTTTATTTATTTATTTAAATTTGACCAGAGAGGGACAGATAGAGGAGAGAGAGGAGGAAGAGAGAGAGAAAGTGAGAAAGTAGGCTACCGGGTCTGAGACTCAAACTGCTGTTGGCCATGTGGGACTTCAGTGCCCTTAACCACCATGCCACCTGCTGGCCCCTTAGAGAGCTTTTTTAGTATTATTTATTTAACTTGATTTATTATTATTATTTCTAAATTTGACTCGAGAAAGACAGAGAGAGAGGGAAAGTAAGAAAGCAAGCTGCCAGGTCTAGGACTTAACTGCAGTTGGCCATGTGTGAATCCAGTGACTTAACCACCACACCACCTGCTGGCCCTGTTCAATAAGAATTTTAAAATATGTGATAATATATAGCAAACAATATGTAGAATTATTGAGAAGACACAAATATAGAAATAGAAACCTCTATATGTCAATTTTTGGTTAAAGTAAAGAACATATATTAGGTACAGATGGATGTAGTTTTTAAAACAACATTCTTCTCTTTACAAATATTCTATTCCCCCCCCCCACCCCTATGGGACTTGGTATAACTGCAGATTTCTAGAATAGTAGTAGTCTATTATATATCTAAGAGTCTTTTCTCCCATTAAAATTATTTAAGAATCTAAGGACTTTAATGATTTCAAAGAGGCCAGTCATTTTCCCAAGTATTGTACAGAGGAAGAGAGAAAGAATTGGAAAATATGATTAGCCTTCTGTTGGGTCCCACTTTTCAGCTGCCATTGTTTCTATGGTCCACAAGTTACTGGTAATAATAGGTCCTCTGATCTCATGCATTCCTTTTGCTCCTGTGATGATGCGTGCTTTGGTCAACAACACATTGCATCAGTGTTGTGTCACACGTGGACTATAGCTCTTTAGTTCATGCTTATATTGATTAAGGTGATGGGCTTGAAAATCTGCTAATTCTAAATCCTGAAGCTGCCATTTACTACCTGTGTGGTTTTGGTAAAGCTACTTAAACTTAGTAGGCCTCTGTTTTTGGTACTGTAAAATGGGCATACTACTATATCTGCCTCATAATGTAGTTGTAAGAATTAAAATGAGGGGCCAGGACCAGCAGGTGGCATGGTGGTTGAGGCATAAGACTCCCAGATGGCTGGCCACTGTTTATGTCTCAGACCTGGCAACTTGCTTTCTCACTTTCCCATTCACTCTCTCTGTGTCCCTCTCTAGTCAAATTGGAAAAAAAAAAAAAAAAAAAAAAAAAGTAGAATTAAAGAAATAATTTTTTTTAAAGTGAAAAATTTAGGGGCCAGCAGGTGACATAGTAGTAAAAGTACTGGCCAACTGCTGTTTGTGACCTGCACCTGGCAAGTTGAAAATCCTGCTGTGTATGTGCCCAAGAGAGGAGAATAGAGGAGAAGGAATTATGGTATGGCCATCCCTCCCCCGGGTGGGGGAGAGTGGATTTCTTACTTCCTCTCTCTCTCTCTGTCTTTAATTTTCTGGTGAGCACATGTGCCCTATATCAAAAATCTCTCTAAATAAACAAAAAACAGACAAAAGGGCATAAAACTTAAAGGGGCACTGAAAAAGTCAGTAAATAAAATGAACTAACATTTTAGTGCAATGTTAAAAAATAGATATTAATGGAAAAAAATCCATGACCAAAATGTCAAATTTTAAAATAAAGTTAAAATCAACAATATTATCTTGTCAAGCCATACTGGAGCCTGAAGCAATACTAATCTTATCTTTACTTAGGATATAAATATACATGTATATATTTCTTTTATGAGAGAAAAGGAGAGAGAGAGATAGAAATAAGTATTTTGGTCTCATTGTGTCACAGTTCTTTTGCCCTGGCCTCCCAATTAGCTAGGATTACAAGTATCCAGCATGTTCAGGTTGGCCTGGGACTGAATTTGTGCCTCCATGTGGCTCTCAGCCTCCCAAGTGGTGGTGTGTATCACTGTGGCTGAGCCCTGAATTTTGATATTTTGATATTTTGCTCATCATGGAGAGCACAAAAGTTCCCTAAATTCCCTAGCACAATGCTTATTAGCATGTATTAGACCTGCTAAATTTTTTTTCTTTTTTCTTTGCATCGATTATGAATTTGTTAGGTCATGATATAGCAAAAGAGGAATTAGGAAAACCATATGAGCAGTTTGACGCAGTTGTTCTGGTAGAAGGTAGAAGTTTCTAATCCTAAATTTGTTTACAACGTCTAGTCAGCAGTTTGTTCAACAACAATATTGACTATGGCTTTTGCCTTAGTCCTAGACCTGTGGACACCATTCTAATTTATATGACTATTTTACGATGGTATTTTGGGATTTATTTCCCTTTAAACATAATTTTGAACATATATATATATATATATATATATATATATATATGTGTGTGTGTGTATGTGTGTGTATTTGAAATTTAGATAGTCTATAAAGGCTTGCTTGTACAATCTAAATACTTGCCATATTAGCTTTTAGCCAACTATTTCTGGCATCTTCTCCCATTTCTGAGTTGATGTATTCATCAGATAGACTAATCTCATCTTTTACTTCCAAGCTCTTGCAATGTCTCCATTCTGACTGGGAGATGGAATGTTTGTTCCAAAAGATAGATTTTTGGGGGGATTTTAAGCCACATTTTTTAGAGTCCAAAGATTCATGTAGTACTTGAATTTGAACTTGATTCAATATGATATTTGAATGTAGCTGCTCCCACGGAATGAACATCATATCATTTACTCCTTGGCACAGAGACCGGTGTTGATCAGTACAAAGGTTGGATGAGTGTAAGGAACATTCACCTTTCTCTTCCAAATACCCCCTATTTAAGATAGAGAGGTAGAATTTGGTAAAGGATGAAGAAGGAAGCACTATGTGAATGGATGTTAAAGTTACATAATAGTCATTAGACAAAATATTTTAAGGAGAATTTAATACATATAAAAATGGGAACATAATTATACATTTAGTTTACCATTGAAAACTAAAATAAATATATCCAAATGGTATTTATTCAAATGCAAAGAGATAATTGTTCATGAAGTTATGATATCACTACAAATAATTTAGTCTGAATTATACTTAAATATCCTTAGCTGAATTTTTGTTAGATATCTTCATTACCTGACATTTATTAGCCAGAGGTGAAGTTTATGTGTCTTTTTCATGGAGGGAGGTAAAGGAATAATAAGAAATGTTCTCCTTCCTCACCTCATTTCTTTTATGTGGCTAAAGTAGGAGTGGGGAAATGGTAAGATAGAGTGGGGAAACCTAAAAACAAGATTTGAAAAAAGAAATGGGAAGTGAGAGGAAGAGATTAAGAATGCTGGAGTGGAGAGGAACAAAAGGGCAGAAAGAGGTTGAGAGGAAGGAATGAGAGACAGGGATCTGGCTCTAAAAACTCCATTGTACCAACTACCTGCAGACAGTATGAAGGAGACAGAGACTTAGCCACCTTTGGTAGTAGAGACTTATCTAATTCATTATTTACAAGGCAAGTGCTCTGCAAATTGGTTGTATAAAGAGAAGGAATGATTTAGGTCTGGTGCCACTATGATGATTACCCCAAAAGCACTAATATTCTAAGACTAGATAAAATTCCTTCTCCTTATTTTTCCTGTCCCTATAATAAAGTGAACTAAGATGAACTCAGCATTTTTCAAGGACAAATGAGAAGATCTGGGAAGAAGAAATTGCCTGAGAATTGAAGCCTCTAAATACTTATTTTGTTCCTGCTATCCTAATTTTCCTTTTACTTTTTCAACTTTTGACATAATTTGATGAAGACTGCCTATAGCACATACTGTAGAATGTAGAAAAAAAGAGTTATTCTGAAGAAAAATTCACCATTCTTTTAAACATTATCTTGAAGAATTAGCGTTTTAACTTCTATTTTTACAAATTTTTGAGAGAAAACTTGAAAGTGTTTTGCAGAGGTAATTTCTAACATTCCATAGCTGAGTCATGTGGAGAGAGTATTTCTGCTGTTGACAATAATTGTCTTCTCTCCGGAGAGAATAAAAAGAGTATTTCTTATTGTGTTTCACAATGTGAGTCAGATGCTTTGTTTGGAGAAGTCTCAGGGAAAATTCACAAAATTATTAATTTTAGGTCCTTCTAGATATTTATATGTGTGTGTGTGTGTGTGTATGTATGTATATGTATATGTGTGTGTGTGTAATATATGTATATGTGTGTGTGTGTATATATATCTATACCTATATATCTATTGTATATGTATATGTGTGTGTGATATATATATGTATATAATAAGGATTCTTATCTACCTAATTATGAGAACTGTAAACTCTTAAACCAACTTGTATGTCTGCTATATTTTATATCTGAATTACACTGCTGGTTCTTTGATTTGTTATTTTATCAAACCAATATAATACATAGTTTAAAAAAGTAGAACAGATGATTTACAATGAATACAGTTGGTACCATATTTCCCACACTTGACACCTGTTCACTGTTCTACTTTATTAGCTCTTTCGCCTCCTTATTTCTTTTTTTAAGAATTATTTTTAAAAATTTATTTATTTACTTATTTATTGTCTTTCACTGTACATCAATACAGTATACAAAATGAGATTTTTCCATCCAGAATACATTGTATATTGGCTCAGTCAAAGATATCACCATACATGTTATCATTAACAAATAATTTCCTATTTCTTGTTTCTTATGTATTTTGCTTGTTTTTCTTCCCCCTTGATTCCCTACCTCTCACCCTCTGCCAGTCACCCCCTTCTCCCCCACTGTCTCTGGTGTGTACAGTTGTTTTCCATGTCTTTTTATTTTTTCACATTTTATTGATTCACTAAAGATCTTAATTAACTTAAAAACTTTCAATAGCAAGCACAGCTGATATATACATATCTATGAATGTATGTCTGACTTTAGGCATAAACCTCAGTTAGTAAAGTTAACATACTATAAAGTAGCATGTTCTTGGGGGCTATATAGCTTACTGTAGTAATTAAATAGGTATTAATAGCTTTTTAAGATTTTTTTATTTCAAGAAAAATAGTTTTAGTTTTAATACATTAAAATAAAAAAAAATTGTTAAGAGAAATTTACTTAAACTTAAAGCCAGGAAAAAGGTTAGGATTCAATTCAAATAGTAGGTAGATGAACCTATCAACAATTCAAGAGAAGAAAAAAATCCTTAAATATATAAATCAAAGCATCAAAGAAAATCAGTAATGTTTTAATCTGAAGTAAAAAATGTTCTATTTCACTAGTTCAGACTCTCTGTTCTATTGAGTTTGCAGTGTTACTGTAGTCTGATCTTTCTATTTAAACTCTGGAAGTTAGCATTCAACTTCTGACTTGTCCCTACCATAAGGCTGACCATTCTCTTGGTTGTTTCATGTACTCTTATTTCTGTGTGTTCGACTTTAGTTTTCCTGGTATTGCACTTCCTTCAGCACTTTTCGAAGAGCTGGTCTGGTGTTGGTAAATTCTTTCAGGTTTTGTTTATCTGAGAATGTTTTTGTCTTTTTTTTTTTCTCATATGAAGAATAATATTGCTGGATATAGTATTTTTGGTTGAAATGTTTCTAACTTAACACTTAGAATATATTTTCCCATTCTTTCCTTGCTTGCGTTGTTTCCAATGAGAGGTCCGACATTACCCATATGGGATAACCTTTGAAAGTAACTTGATGTTTCTCTCTTGCCAGTTTTAGTCTCTGTCTGTGGTTTTGGTCAATCTGGCTATGATGTGCCTGGGGGAAGATCTTCTTGGGTTGATTCTGTGTGGGATCCCTTGTATTTCTTGGGTCTGAATATTTGAGTGCCTCTGTAGGTTTGGACAGTTTTCTTCCAGGATTTCATGGAATAGATTATCAATGCCCTTATTAGTTTCTTCACCTTCTGGGATACCTATGATCCAGATGTTTGGGCATTTAGTGGGGATTAAGAATTACTAATTACTAGTATTACTCATATGTTATTCTCATTTTGGGGGGTTATTTTTCAGTCTTTTTGGAGAATTTTTCTAGGGCAGAGGTTCTGTGTCTACATCTGAGATTCAATCTTCTGCATGATCTAATCTGCCTTTGATATTTTCAAGGGAAGTTTGATTTCTTGTATTACAGCCTTCATCTCTAACAATTTCAATTGATTCTTTTTTATGAAGCGTATCTCCTCTTTCAGATCATGTAAGAACTTCCTCATTTCCTGGAACTCATTGTCTCTTTTCTCCTGCGTCTTCTGGAGTTCATTGTCTTTTTTCTCTTGCATCTCTGTTAGCTTTGTCACTATGAATATTTTAAATTCTTTATCTGACATTTCCATGAGTTCCCTTGTATTCTCTGTGGAGGAAGAGGAGTTATTCTTTTCCCTTAGAGGAGAGATATTTTCTTGGTTTTTCATATTTCTTGTGCTTCTGTGGTGGTTTCTGGTCATCTGATAGATTATACTCTTTTTTGGGACCAGCAGTTAGCGTAATGGCTATGTCGCTGGACTCCCACGTAGTCAACCGTGGTTCGAGTCTTGGATCTGGCGGCTTAAACTCATGCCGGGCTTGTGTGCATGCGTGCCCAAGATCCCGAGAGGAGAATGGAGGAGAAGGGATTGTGGCAACCCCTCTGGGGGGTGATTTCTCGCTTTCTATCTCTTTGTCTCTCTCTGTCTGTCTGGTGAGTGCATGCGCCCTATAGCAAAAACCTCTCAAAAAAAAAAAAAAA
>NW_006203645.1:810576-814859 GCF_000334495.1 Tupaia belangeri chinensis
TTCTAGAAAATCAGTGTGTGGAGACTGGCTCCTGGTTAGATTGGGGGGTGGGGGGGCAGGAGGGTGAAGTATGGGGAGGAGGGGGCAGGAGGGTGAAGTTTGGGCAGAGTCTTCAGTGGTCATAATCCCTCACCTCCTTATTTCTAAATAATAGTCTTATACTAACTTTAAATTTGTTCCATTTTACGTATCAGTGACCTCCTGATATGGGTGATATCACAATTCATCCCATCCCTTTCTTCTCAACTCCTTCCTTCCTTCCTTCGTTCCTTCCTTCCTTCCCTCTGTCCTTATCCTAATACACTTACATTGCAGTTTTGTGTTATTGATATTTAAGAATTTTTTCTTTTTCTTTTTTTTTTCTTTTCTTTCTTTTTTTTAATTTCCAGAGGGTGCATGCAGTCTGGTAGCAGAAAGGAGAGAGGGAATGTGAGAAAGCACTCCACATGGGGAATTGTCACTCCACAATCTATTTTCTTCTTTCAATTCCTCTTTTTGGGATTTTGGGCATGCAAGCATGCTCCTGTTTCTCAAGTTGCTGGATCTGGGACTTGAACTGCACAATTGGCTATGTGAAATTTGGCCACCTTAATCACCACACCATGGGAAGGCCTCCCCCCTTTAAAAAAAAAAAGAATTATTTTATGTAACTTTATTTATTTATTTATTTTATTTTATTTGACCAGACTGGTCAGGGGGAGGTGGGGGTGTGACGAGAAAGCAAGCTGCCAGGTCTGGGACTCGATCCATGGTTGGCCACATGAGAGTACAGCATCCTTAACCACCATGCCACCTGCCAGCCTCGTGGGAAACCCCTTTATAAAAATACGTTTTTTAATAGTGACTCTCCTTATCAAGTATATCTCCAGGAATTTATTTTAAGGGAATAATCAGAGGTGTGTATGCAGTAGTGACATACAAAGGTATTCAGTATTGTATATCGTTAATTATAAAAAATTAGAGAAAGTCTGAAGTGTGGCATTAAGAAACTTTTTGTTAAAATTTATTATCACAGGGGCCAGTAGGTGGCATGGTGGTTGGGGTGTGCTGGACTCCCACATGACTGACCACAGTTTGAGTCCTGGATTTGGGGACTTGAAAATCATGCCAGGCACATGTGTGTGCATGCCCAAAATACCCAGAGCAGAATGAAGGAAAGGGGATTGCAGAATGACCATTCCCTCTGGCAAGTGATTTCTTACTTTCCCTCTCACCATCTTTCTCTGGCAAGTGCACACACCCTATGACAAAAAACTTATACATAAAAATTTAGTATCATCTAATCATATGACAGACTACCATGCAACCATTAAAAACGTTTCTAAAGACTGTTAATAGCATCAGCAAATGCTCTCAATATAGGAGGTTAAAAAAGGTGGTAAGTAAACACTATACCTAGTTTGACCCACATTTTGTTTAAAGAAAGAAAAAGAACAACAATAAAATGTACGTAGGAAGAGGATATGGAAGGCTATATACCAAAGCAGTTTTCTCAGGATGATTGTATTGAAAAGTGATTTTGTTTTTCTGTTTAGGTTTTTCTGTATTTTCCAAAGTAAATCGTGTTGGTAAATTGCTTTCTCAAAGGGTCCTAGTATTTTGCAGTACCATCAGCCATTTACAGGACCAACAGCTTTACTGTATTTTTCAAAACTACTTAGTGTGATGTTATCATTTTAAAAAGTTACCAAAATTAGGTGTGTTCCTCTTCATTCAATTTATATTTGAATTTTTAAAATGATTTTGACATAAATTAAATTGACTTTTAGCTAAATTTTATAAGCCATGAAAATGTCATTATAACATACATTAATTATTCTATTAATATATTTACTTTTGCTAATTTAATTGACAAAGTTGTAACTTATTTTCAGTTTTGTTTCTTTGGTTGTACTCAGATAATTATCCGTAACTTTCTTTTCTTGTTGGGCAGTGACTGTGAATGACTTTTATGTACTCTTGTGTCCTTTGGCAGTGGTAGATTTTGAGATAAGAAGGTGGTGGCAGAGATTATTCCAAGCACAGAGAAACAGTGAGAGTAAAGGTGTGGAATAATACGATCGTGGATGGCTTTATGAGATAGTAAATTCCTCTTTGATGGAGTTGTGTGCTTGTAGAGGACTAGGCAGGAAGAGGTAATGCCTGAGCGCTGACCATCGTCTGCCCTTCCTCGCTGCCTTCTAAAAGAATTTTTTCTGCCCAAAGCCCTGCTTCCAGACTCCATTCTCTGAATCTATTATTTTGCCCATCTCCCATGTGATTGGCTCAGATCTGGCTGGAATAGGGTGGGCATCTGCCCCAAGTAGACAATCCATGGGCTGTTCTGTGACATTTCTGTGATCCAGCATGTACAGACAGGCTGGGCCATTGTATTCTTCATAGTTTGAAAGTAGGAAATCAAGAGACTGAACCAATTAGCAATGGGGGGAGAAATACAGGAAGTGCTGAGTTCCCAAGGTTTAGCAGGTATTGGGAGTGGCTACATTGTGTTGTATGCTAGCTGAAACTATGAGGGAATGGAAACTGTGAATAACCAGGGGAAGCAGAGCAATAGAGAGAAGGGAAACTGAAAAGAGAAGCAGCAATATGGATAGAAGGAGAGAGAGGCTGGGTTTCAGAGCCTTCTTGTTTACTGACGGTTATGAGTTGATCAATGAGTATCCTTTAAAAAATTATATTTCCTTGAAGTAACTGAGTTGCTCTTTAGTCCTGCCAAACATATGTGAGCCCATATTATTAAAAAACAAACAAACAAACAGCCCAGATGAGTCTGGCTGCTAGGGCAAGACATAATTTGTTAGGCAAGGGGTAAATATTGACAATTTCTGAGATCCAAAGTAATATATTGGAAGTATAGTAACTGAAGATTAATCCATTATAGTAATAATACATAAAAGAGAGGGAGACACTGATTTGGGAAGCAATTACAGTAAGATATGTGGGAAGAAATTAAGGCCTTGAGGAGATGACAGAAGGAAGGTAAATGAGTAGATAGATATAAAATATACAATAAGGCCTGAATCAACATGTGATCAATTACTGGATATAGGGGACAAGGAAAAGAACAAATCCGGATTGAAGCTGAGATGTTAAATCTTTGGGATTAGGGTTTGGTGATATCATTATGAGAAACAGGGAAGTTAGGAGGCTAGGTTGTTTTGGGTTGTGGAGGGCCAGACAGCTGTTTATTTTGTGTTGGTTGGGTTTCATGTGATGGTGGGAAGTACTGTTTAGTTCAGCTTAAACAGCTTTACTGAGCTCCTACAACCCTTTTCCAGGCCCTGGATGGTGGAGGTGGAGGACTGAAATATAAGTAGATAAATTGTGTTTGAGAAACCCCTAGTATTGTGGGGGAAGTTATCTGTCAGGGAGAGATGTATGTATGGAGTTTGGGAGAGAATTTTGGAAGAGGTTCTGATGCCAATAGAGCCCCCCAAACTGGATTATCAAAGGAAGGAAAGAGAGGGGTGGTATAAAGAGGGGAACTACGAGAAAACCATGGAGAACACCTTGTTTCACAGGGTAGGAGAAGGAAGATGAACCACAGGAGACATGGCCAGGACATTTTTAGAAAAAGCTAAATGGTACAATGTCAAAATCAAAACAAAACAAAGGAAGAGAGGGTTTCAGGAGGTACAAGGCCATTAGTAGTATTCAATACTACGGGAAGCTTGAAAAAATTAAGTTTGTTGTGTATGTGGGTAGTCATTTGTGATCCTAGAAGGAATTTGTGAGTAAGGGACTAATGAGGAAACATAGAATGCAAACGTAGATTACTGTTCTAATAATTTAGGCCTTGAAGGGATGATGAGAGGAGGATGTTTAAGGGAGGGGCCAAGGTCAAGAGAAAGTTTTGGTTTGTTTGTTTGGGTCTACCTGAGTAGGCAGAAGAAAATGTAACTAATTAGGAGGAATCAAAGGCTCAAGGAAGAGGATTGAGAGTTAGGAAGTAAGGAGATGGGGCAGCAGTTAAACCCTGTGGTATGGAGACATATCCCGCATGGCTGACCACAATTGGAATCCTGGCCCTGGAACTTTAGTGAGATGCTGGATGCTCATGCCTGTGCGTGCCCTAAATTCTGACAGACTGGAGAAAGGGAGGAAAAGGATTGCAGTGTGATCACACCCTGCTGGGGGGATGGAGGGTGGTGGTGGGGGGATGTTTACTCTCTCTCTCTTTTTTCTTTTTTTAGATTTTTTTAAGAATTATTTATTTTATTTATTAATTTATTTTATTTTAACTTGACCAGAGAGAGAGAGAGAGAGAGAGAGAGAGAGAGAGA
>NW_006203645.1:814890-820656 GCF_000334495.1 Tupaia belangeri chinensis
GGGGAGAAAGGAGAAAGCCACAAGGTCCGGGACTCGAACCGTGGCCGGCCACGTGGAAGTATCCAGTGCCTTAACCACCACACCACCAACTGGTTACCTACTCTCTCTCTTTAAAGTACCCTGGCCAAAAAAAAAAAAGGAAAAAAAAAAAGAAAAGAAAAATACAGGTGAAGGAGAGACATTTCATCCTGGAGCCAAAGATTTAAAAGAGGAATTAAATGTACAGAGAAATTCAAAGGGAACAAGAAAGGAAGTAGAAGGGAAAAAAACACAAAAAAACAAAAAACCTCAGATGGCTTCTATTTTCTCAGAAAAGTAAGTAGCAGTCTAGAAGTAGAATCTTATGATTGGGGATTTTAGAAACCTAGAGGAAGAGAAAGTTTTGAAAGGCCACTAAAGAGAATGAGACAAGGAATGAATAAGCAATGAATGAGAGGATTTTTGAGTGGTAGGAAGAGACAAATAAAGATAAATTGAGAGATGAATCAAGAAAACGAAAACTATCTCAAGTTCTAGTACTACTCATAGAATTTTAGTTTCTCTCTCCCCCACCCACACTATTTTACAAATAGAGAATTTAAATTCAGAGCAGTTAAGCCATTACTCATTAATTTGCAGGAATTCTTACCCCCACCCCACTTCTTTCTGAATGAAAAGAGATGTGTTAATTGATTATAAAGTTAATTTAGGGATTATTTCAGTCTGAAATCTAACTAAATCTGAAAAGTATAGCACCGACCCAACCAAAAGATCAGTGCCTATGCATGTTGAACATAGTGACTGTCATCACTAAGTCAAAAAATATGATTTAGAAACATTCTCTAAACTGTAGTGCACATTCTGGTTAAGAATATTTTGTCAAATGTTTAAACAATTATGATTTTGCATATACATACTTAAATGTTTGATTTATACAAAGCAACTGCTAATTCACTTATTATCTAAAAGACAGTCAGTTGTCATGGTGCCAATACTATAATGAAAGTTTTCAGTGTGAAAGTTACAGTTGTGGAAGGTAATCTGATAAATTATCACACGCTCAGAAGTCATCAATCATTTCTGGTAATGGAATGAGAACACTATTTAAAGTGGTTTTGAAAGTATTTAATTTATTCTACAAACCTCAAGACTTAGTTCCTTAAATGTCTATAAATCATCTTAAAGATGAGGCTTTGGTTTTCTGAAGATTCATTTTTCAGCAGAGCTCCAAGAAAGGTTGAGTTTTGAGGCAATAGTAAAGTAATATTCTTATTTGTCTTTGTGAACAAGATTCAATGATAACTTTATATTGAATTTCAGTAGTGACCTTTAGGGGTCAGATGAAGTGATCACAACTCTTCTGTGTCATTTTCACATGCAATTTTAGTAGCCACAAATAGGATTGACAACTGCTATAGCAGTAGACAGAATATTGTTATTATTCTTGGCTAGACAAGCCCCTATAGACAATTTTTTCTTGGGTTATTGAAACTAAAAGAAAATGATTCGAGAAAAAAGATGAAACTCTTCATAGATATTCTGTGTTTTCAAAGTTCATTGTAATTGTTGGTTATTCTTTATCCTGTTGTGATGGCAGATGGAAATGCCATCAGTGATATCCATAGGCTTCAGCACAAGGTAGGGGTCAGTGATTGTTCTGGCTTCTGGCCCAGGAGATGGAATGGAGTGACTCGATATTTTGGACTGGATTCCAAGGAGGCCTTGGGAAAATTTTTACACTGAACTGGTCCCAAAACCTTGAACACTTTTCTAAATTGGTAGATTGTGTCTTCAGTGGGGAGGCAATCCTTCTCTGTAAGCATGTCTATGTGTGCATGCATATGTGTGTAAGTGTACATGTATGTATATCTGCTGTTTGACTAGACTCATAATTCCACAGGGGATGGTGGACCTCCCATCCTTACTATCTGTTAGGCCTCAGCTTAGGAAGAAATGTTTTGCATTTTAGAGATACTCTGAGCCAAGGAATCTGCCTTCCATGTTGAGGTATTGAGCAGCTCTGTGGAGAAGCTTTGGTTTGGCGGGACAGCTCCTTATCTCAAAAGCCTGGACATTGGCCATGGATGTCCTTATTTATAAGATCACATCCTGAAAGAATGTTGCCCTGAAGCTGTGTCTGAAGAATATCACAAGAGTGCCTGGGTCAGGACCAGCAGTTGGCGTAATGGCTATGTCACTGGACTCCCATGTAGTCGACCATGGTTCGAGTCCCGGATCCAGTGTGCATGCATTCCCAAGATCTCAAGAGGAGAATGGAGAAGGAATTGCAGTGTGGCCATCCTTCCTGGGGGGTGATTTCTTGCTTTCTGTCTCTCTGATGAGTGCATACACCCTGTAGCAAAAACCTCTCAAAAAAAAAAAAAAAGTGCCTGAATCTGTTTTCACTAGGTGCTCAAAGGTGCTTAGCTTCCCCATAAATCTGCTCTAGGTACCTTTTCATTCATTTTACATTTCTGCTACCAACATATGTTGGTCCTCAACTTGTGCCATCCCATGTGTTACCGCTATGCCAGGAATTCTGATAGGTGAAAGTTCTTGGATGGGGCCCAGCCTTTGTGAAATAGTTGGTAATGTACTGGCATCAAAGTTGGAGGCCATGCGCTGACTGTGGTTTGAATCCCTAGCCTGGCTAGCCTGAACACACATTGAGCTTGCTGTGTGTGCCCAGAATCCTGGCAGATGCTGTAAAACTGGAGGGATGGTATCACGGTGTGACTGAGTCCTGTAGAAGATATTTGTCTTGCTCTCATGTACTCTAATGAATTAAAGGGGGAAAAAAAAGAAGTCTTAAGGGAACCAGCAGTTAGCGTAATGGCTGTGTCGCTGGACTCCCATGTAGTCGACTGTGGTTCGCGTCCCGGACCCGGTGGCTTAAAACTCACGCCAGGCGCGTGTGCGTGCATGCCCAACATCCCGAGAGGAGAATGGAGGAGAAGGGATTGCGGCGTGACCATCCCCCATGGGGGGTGATTTCTTGCTTTCTGTCTCTATGTCTCTCTCTGTCTGTCTGGTGAGTGCACGTGCCCTTTAGCGAAAACCTCTCAAAAAAAAAAAAAAAGTCTTAAATAGAAAGGCAGAGGACCTACTTTTGCCCCCACTTCCTGTGCCCATCACCTTGATGGTGTGATGAAGCTCAAACCTGGTGTTTCCATTGCTGGTGTTTCCAAGGCTACTCTTTCTTTTCAACCCAAGACTGAAGTCCTTCTCAAGTATGACAAAACTTACAGTGGAGGATTTAGTCATCTACAGGGGTCAATGGTTTTCTTTTACAAGAAAAAGAATGGTGTTTACCATTGCCAGTAAGACAACTGTTACTTCAGCATGCTCATCATACACAATACTTACCAGCTCTCAGTAGGATGGGCAATATAATATAAAGTGAAGAACACAAGCACTGGAGCCAATAAGATCTGGCTTCGATTCCTGGCGTTACTATTTTCTAACTATACAGCTTTGTAGAAGTTGTGATGTCTTATTTATCCACTATAGGGCTGTTGTGAAAATTAAATGAACTAATACATGCACCGTTCTTAGCATACGGCCCAGAACATGGTAGGTACTCAGTAAACGGTAGCTATTATCATCATTAGCACTATTTCTCTGTGCATGGGGCATAGGTCTATATGAAATTTGACAGCCAGGACAGTTATAACGTTGTTCCTGGGAAAGTGGCAAGGAGATGCTATCCTTCCAGGCATGTTTTGATGAGTCTGAATATATTGTGAGACTGTTTGGCATATGCACTCCTTGGCCATCTTCCAACAGCCAACGTATAACGTTTTGGATGAATGCTAGGGCTGAGAAATCATGGTCTTCTTAAGTGACATGATATATTCCTCTGACTTACTGTCACATAACTCCCTGCTTTAGATAGATTTTTTTTTTTTTACAAGCCTCCTGCAAGTATTTCTAGGTCAACTATAAAAAATGTGTCCCTGAGAAGCCAAGGGTGAGACCTATTTTGTCCTTCAGAAATTTGCCACGTCAGATAAGTATATCATGTCAATATAAGGGTGGTATATAATTCTGTCAACCAAGCCATTGATATTAATCCACAGGAAATTTTCCTATTCATCTTTCTTTCTTGCTGCCATAGAATCTCATGCTACAACTTGCTGCTATCATAGCATTTATTTAGCAGCTGTTGCTTGCCATTCCACTACTGCTCTTTAATTCATTGCATTATTCACATTGTGGATGTTTTTCAAGACCTGGGGAAATTACAGGTCATTCAGAAGGGCTTTTAGACCCTCTAGCTGTCCAAGCACCAGTTCAGGAAGTAGTCTGGTAGGGCCAGTAGGTGGCATGGTGGTTAAGGCACTGGACTCCCACATGTCAGATTGCAGTTCGAGTCCTGGACCTCGTGGCTTGCTTTCTCACTTTTCCTCTCTTATTCTCTGTCTGTCTGTGAACATGTCCTGTAGCAAAGATAAAAAATAATCAAATAATAATAATAGGGGTTAGCAGGTGGCATGGTGGCTGAAACGCTGGACTCCCACATGGCCAGCCATGGTTCAAGTCTGGGACCCAAGATCACAACAGATAAATAGATAAATAAATAAACAAATGCCTAAAAAACAATCAATTGAATGTCAAAAAGTCAATTTTAAAAATAATAAATAAAATTAAATAAATAACTCTTTTTCTTTTAAAAACATTATTTATTCAGTGTTATTTACTATTATTATCATTATTATTATTATTATTATTAAATTTGCTATAGGGCACATTCACTCACCAGAGAGAGACAGAGTGAAAGAGAGGGATAATGAGAAAGCCGGCTCCCAAGTCTGGACCTCGAATTGCAGTGGACCATGTGGGAGTCCAGTGCCTTAACCACTATACCACCTGCTGGCCCAATAAATAATTCTAAGAACAAAAATTTCTAAGAACAAAAAAAGAAGTAATCTGGTTAGCACTTGATCTTCAGGGAGAATATTTGTATGAGAGATTCCCTCTGTAATTTCCCATACTTGATACACATGTAAGCTAAAAGAGAAGGATTTCTACTCAATATATTTATATTTTCTCTATAACAAATTGTTTCTTTATATCCTGTGTAATTGTCTTTCAATTAATGTGCTTTGGGTTTTTTTTTTTTGTGTGTGTGTGTGTGTGTATGTATTTTCAATTTTTGTAAGTAAGTACAGAGCCCAGTTAGTGATGCAGTAGTAATGCAATGCTCTGTGATTCTGGATCCATAGAGAAGGCCCTAGGTTTGCATCCTAAGGCCCTTGAATGTACCAAGAGGACGTGGGCCCATGATCTGGGCTGACTGAGACTGGATGTGGATCATGGCACAAAGACCCTGTTAGGGGCACTTGTCTATCTCTTTCTCTCTGTCTCTTGCTCGCATGTAATAAATAAGTAAAATTAAAAATATAATAAATTTTTGAGAAATAGGCTACAGTGAAAATAAATTGAATACTACTAAGCTTCTATTCTTTGACTGCTTTTATTTTGTTTTATTTTTTTAAAGTTTTTTTTTGTCATAGGGCATGTATACTTTGCTGGAGAGAGACACAGAGAAGGAAAGTGAGAAATCACCCCCTATGGGGGGATGGCCACAGCATAGTCCCTTCTCCTTCATTCTTCTTTCAGGATCTTGGGCACACATGCACACGCACATGGTGTAATTTTCAAGCTGCCAGGTCTGTGACTCTAATCATGGTCAGCCATATGGAAGTCTAGCGCTTTAACCACTAACCATCATGCCACCTGCTGACCCAGATTGCCTTTTTTTTTTTTTTAAAAAAAAAGAATTAT
>NW_006203645.1:820694-830006 GCF_000334495.1 Tupaia belangeri chinensis
AGAGAGAGAGAGAGAGAGAGAGAGAGAGAGAGAAAGCCACCAGATCCGGGACTTGAACCATTTTTGGCCATGTGGGAGTGTCCATTTGCCTTAACCACCATCCCACCTGCTGGTCCCAAGACTGCTTCTTTTTTTTATCACTCACAATCCCCTAGATACTTCCTTCAATTGAATGACTAGAATTACCACCATTCGGTTCATGAGTCCAGATCTTTTTCTCTAGTTCAAACTTCTCCCCCAAATGATGGGCACACAATTCCAGCTGCTTCCTGGGCAGCTTCACCTGGATCCACTTCAGGGAGCACACTGTCTCCTTAAGTGAGCCCAGGGACTGCGCCCTCTTTGAAACCTGCTACCATATTCTTGACCTTGGAGAGCGGCATTTAAGTATGTTCATCTGGGAACTTCTAGTCTCTGCTCTCTCCCTCATCACCAAGGTTCAAATCCTATTATTTTCTTCTGACAAAATACTTTGGGCATCTCTCAGTTTAGACCTTTCGTTACTTAATGTTAGAAATAATGAAATACTCACCTGTAATTGCTCCCCTTAGCTTCTGATCTCAATATCTTCAATTCACATCTTCAATACTTTCATCATGATTTTTATAGAAATTAGAAAGTGCAAATATCATTTTTCTTTTCTCTCTTCCATTACTAACTTAACAATCTTTAGAGACTTCTCATCATTTTCAGCATGAAGCACTAATTTGTTAACATGACCTCTAACACCCTTTATCATTTGACCTCTGCCAACTTTTGTTACTGCATCACTCACCACTCTCTCCCATTTGTACTGACTACTCTTATTATAGTGAACTAATTGGCATTCCCATGCTCATTGAGACCTTTGTTTTGGTAGTCTTATCTGCAATGTGTTGATCTTCCTTGTCCCCGTAATGAACTCACAAGTCTTTTCTTGACCTCCTCCTTAAATGAAGAAGTAAGTTTGTCTTTCTCTGCTTTTACCAATCCTGAATTACCTATTTAATGAACATTTACTGAGGACATACAATGTGATAGAAATGCTCCATTTTAAAAGAAAATGAAATAATAAATTATTTTTGGATTCAATAAGTGAATACATTTATTTTCAATAAAAATTTAGTCACCACTTAAGTTTGGGCCAAATGAAATGAACCAAATTCCTGCTTAATTAAATAATTCCTGCATTTTTCATCCAAGTAAGTTATGATATATTGGTGTGTTGAAAAATAAATGCAACCGTCCTTTAAGGTAGTTATTCTCATAACAATATGAAAAAAAAATTATAAAAAAATGCCCAACAACTAGGCTGAGTGAGAAAAAGTACATAAAAGAGTAAACATTTTGTGATTCAATTATATGAAGTTCCCGAACAAGAAAAACTAATATATATGGTGAGTAAAATTAGGGTAGTGTTTGTCACTGGGGCAGCTATAGCTGGGATCAGCTGGGAAAGAATATGAGGGAATGTTCTAGAATGATGACAATGTTCTATAACTTGATAGAGGTTGGGTTATACAAGGTATGCATTTGTAACTCAGCAGCTATTACACTTAGGATTTTTGCATTCCACTGAATGTAAATTTAGCTTCAAAAAAGGACTGTAAACAAACCTTA
The DNA here is from genome assembly GCF_000334495.1 of Tupaia belangeri chinensis. NCBI lineage: Eukaryota > Metazoa > Chordata > Mammalia > Scandentia > Tupaiidae > Tupaia > Tupaia belangeri. The sequence goes on from NW_006203645.1 coordinate 822,294, forward strand.
AACTCTAGTTAATACCAGTGTTGAGGCCAGCAGTTTAAGGCACTGGGCTCCCACATGGTTGACTATGGTTCCAGTCCTTCACCTGGCAACTTGAAGATCATGCTGGGTGCATGTGTATTCATGCCCCAGATCCCAGGAGATGAATAGAAGAGAAAGGATTGTGGTGTGACCATTCCCTTGGGGAGTGATTTCTTACTTTTTCTCTATCTGTCTCTCTCCAGCTAGTGCATGTGCCCCATGGCAACAACCTAACAATAATAATAATAATAATAATAATAATAATGTTAAAAGCTCAACCTTGGCTACATAGGCGGTGGCATGCTGAACTGCAGTGCTGAAATTTACATGGCTGACTGTGGGTTTAGATCCTGGGTTGACCTGAAACGTGCGGGGCTTGCTGAAGATCCTGATTTCCTGGAGGGCTGGAGCAGCGGGATCATGGTGTGATGAGACTCTTGTCGAGGGTTGCTATATCTATTTGTCTCTTGCACACGTACTCTCTTTTTCATGAAAGAAATAAACTTTTAAAAAAGTGCATCCCAAGTATATGAGGGAGAAAATGTTCTGATACTGAAAGTTACTTTGAACAGCATTAAAAATTAAGATGGATTGATAGGCAGATAAAAGGATGCATTGATGGGTAGATAAGTGATAAAACAAAAATCATAAAAATAACTCTAGGGGTGAGCAGGTGGTGGTTAAGGATGCTAGACTCCTACATGGCTGACCATGGTTCGAGTCCTGGACCTGGGGGCTTGCTTTCTCACTTTCCCTCTCTTTCTCTCTCACTCTGTTCCTCTCTGGTCAAATTAAAATAAGTAAATAAATAAATAAAGTAAAATAAAATAATTCTTTAAAAAATACTAACTGTAAAATCCAGTTGGTAGGCATATGGATGTTCACTGCAGAGTTATTTCAGCTTTTCTTTATGTTTGGAAATTTTGACAATAGAATATTGGAAAAATAAACAGCAAAAGGAAATACAAGCATAGTAAGTCAACCATGACTTTGTAGATTTATTGTAAGAATAGAATAATTTAGCACATGTAAAGCCCTTAACACAGCTTCTGAAGTTTAGTAAGAACTCAATGAATGTAGCCATCATCATCATTATTACAAATGGCATCAGATCCATCACAATAGCAAGTAATTGGCAAAAGTCTTAACGAATGTGAGAAATTATGGCCATAGGTATGTCATAACTTTAGGGACTTTTTTTTTTTTTTTTGAGAGGTTTTTGCTATAGGGTACGTGCGCTTGCCAGACAGACAGAGAGAGACAGAGAGAAAAAAGTGAGAAATCACCCCCCAGGGGGGATGCCACACCGCAATCCCTTCTCCTCCTTTCTCCTCTTGGGATCTTGGGCATGCATGCACACGCGCCCGGCATGAGTTTAAGCCACCGGGTCTGGGACTCGAACCGCGGTCGACTACAGGGGAGTCCAGCAACATAGCCATTACGCTAACTGCTGGTCCCCATAACTCTAGGGACTTTTAAGGGAATGATGTGGTAATTGCCAATTATGGTGAAGAAAATGAGTCTTAATGGGACCCTGGTAGTAATGTTCCTCCTTGGTGCTGACTCAGTTCTTGCTACCTTTTCCAGAAATGCATCCCACTTGCTAAACAGAGTTAGCTTGGAGTTTTAATTCTCCTGACTGGATTTAGGAGACCCCCTTTAACTGGGAGGCCAGTTCTAAGTTAGTTCTAGATCTTTTGGTCAGATAATAATTTTATTGTAAATAAGTATTGTTTTACTGTGATCCCTTAGCACCCCATTCTTTTCCTTTCTTTTTTAAAAAAATTAAGGAGTTTATTGGAAAACATGCATGTTCACTAGAGAGAGAGATAGAAACACACACACAGACACACACACACAATGAGAAAGCATCCCCTATGGGGGATGGTCATACTGCAATCCCTTCTCTATCCTTTCAGGATTTTGGGAAGCATCTCACATGACTGGCAAGACTTCTGGTCACTGACTCGAACCATGCTGTTAGCCATGTGAGATCTAGCTGCCTTATCCACCATGCCATCAGCTGGCTCCCATTAACATTCCACGTTTGGGAATGTTGTGCATCTTGAGGAAAAGTGGAGCTCACCCCATCACAGAGGTAAAATGTCAGGTATTTGTTTTCCCTTGCCATTTGCTAACCTCAGCCAAAGATTCTCCTGCTCAAATCTGAGTCCTCAGGGAGTTACTTAAAGAAGCAGTGTCAGCTTAGACATTTTTGCCGTGGTAGTGTTGGTGGTGGCTGTGGCATGAAGCATTCAGTGGCGGTTGTCAGTAGATTTAGGTAGGGTTCCCTGAGTGGGCCTGTGTGAGAGGTGGCATCTAAAATTCAGTAGCGTTTGTATGTAATTAGGCTCCTCCTGGCATGTGGCCATGGCAGGCATTCTGGTTACTTATATTTCCTGATTTCTACTTGTATTTTGAACCTGGTTCTTCAGTCTGTGTTCTGATTCTTGAGTTACCCAATAGCTTTCATTGTATTTTTTCTTAGTAATTAACTAGGGTTGGTCTCCCTTGTTTGCCACCTGGAACTCTCCCCAGTGTGCTGATTTCTGTTGTTTGATCCTGTTCTCTATCTACTGCTACACTAGCCATTCCTTTATGTCACAGCGATGTACTGACAGACAGGTCTAACTATTTTTGGTCGCAGTTCCTTTTTTTAAGTATGGGCTTTAAAAAATTTTAAAGTCCAGGCTTTGTGTACATAGCCATAATCAACAGTGTTTCTTGTCAGAAAATTGCTGTATTGCTACCACGTGCATTATATTAATATTTATTCAACTTATATCAATTTACCCAACACCAGCGGAACTCTAACCTTGTCCTATGTAATGGTTAGGCTTCAGAGACACAAAGTCAAGTGAAAAATGGCCTCTCCTAACATATTTAGAATGATAACTGTTTAATTTGTTATATCCTGGTAAAATGCAGACAAACCAATTCATCTATATTCAAGGATTAGAGGGGATACAAACAGTCCAATTAATGGTGGGAAAGGCAGTGTAACATGGTAGTTTGTATATATATATATTTACACACACACACATACACCACACACACACACACACACACACACACACAAAGAAAGAAAAATGAGAGCATGCCCCAGGAGGGATAGCTATGTTGCATCCTGTCTTCATTCTCTCAGGATTTGGGGCACACAAGCACATGTTCCTGGCATGTTTCTCAAGCTGCTGCTCTGGGACTTGAACCACCACACAGTTGGCCATGTTGGGTCTAGTCACCTTAACCACCATACCACTAGCTGGCCCTTGATTAATATCTTGGCATAGCAGTTTGACCAAACCTTTTCTATTCACTTAAAAAAAAAGAAGTTTTACTGGTTTTGGTTTATATCAAGGCTCTTATTTGCTTTTTGAAATAGTAAAACAACTTACTTAACCTATGTAAACTTCAGTCTCTTTATCTGTAACATGGGGATAATAATATCTACATCCTCATGTTATTGTGAAATTTAATGAGAGAATATATATGAAGTGATTAGGATAATGCTTGTGCTATGATTAAGTACTTAGTAAAATGGTAGCCACATTCACATACTGGAACAGTCTGGTTAGAAAAATTGTGTAATTCCTCGATGAAGTACAACTCATAAAAGCATAAACTGTGCCTTCATAGTCTGTATTAGTTCCATAATCTCCTTGACCATTTTAACCTCTCCATTTTCGTTTCGTTTCTTTTCTTTTCTTTTCTTTTCTTTTCTTTTCTTTTCTTTTCTTTTCTTTTCTTTTCTTTTCTTTTTTTTCTTTTTTTTTTAAATGCCTGTTCTAGTCTAGTTCTATTACATTATTCTTAACATCAGTAGTCAGAAATACATGTTTTCTTTCAGCCTGAGTGACTGAGTTTTAAGTAGTAGGCAATGTTTGCTGCTTCTTTCCAATGCTTGATGTGTTTAGCAGCATTTTAATTGAAGTTTTGGCTGTAGCATTGTCAAGATCGTGTCCTTTAAAGAATTTCTATGTCCTTTTTTTGGATTGGAGTGGTGTCATAATATGAGCTTGAGGATTTTTTCCCTCTCAATTACATATATATGGGCTTGACACACCTTGAAATCCCTTTGCCCCTCTCCTGTTCACTCGTGGGCATTTACCGCTAATCTGACCTGTACGCTTCCAAAGACATCTGGGATGCATGATCCTTTTCTACAGAAGTTTTTTTTTCCCCCACAAAGACTAAAAAAATGATCAAGGGGGCTAGTGTAGCAGTTAAGTTGCTGGATTTCCCCATGGTCAACTGAGGTTTGAGACCTGGACCTGGTGACTTGAAACTTAAGTCAGGCATGTATATGTGCATCCCCAAGATCCCAGAAGGAGAATGGAGGAGAAGGGATTGCGGCGTGGCCATCCCCTCTGGGGGGTGATTTCTTACTTTCCTTCTCACCGTCTCTGTCTCTCTCTGGCAAACACATACACCCTAAGGCAAAAACCTCTAAAATGATTAAGCTACCCAGTTTGCTGTCTGATCTTTTCCATGAGCCTAGCTTTTTCAGACCCTGACCATTAAATTGTTATCCAGATTCTTCAGCCCACTTTTTTTTTTTTTTTTTTTTTTTACTTTTAGTTGATGTGTTATAAATGTTTCATTGCTTTTTTCAGTCCTTTTCAAAGTATTTTTCAAGGCATATTTGGTCTAGTTTTCAGTTTATAGCTAACCTGCTATGTTTTGCAGGCTTCCTTATTTTCCTTACATGAACTAGTTTTCTGTTATTAAAATGGATACAGATACTTTTACCCAGAAATAGTTATTTTGCTGATCAGTTGGACAGTTTGTTTTTTGTTTGTTTATTCTTGGAATAATTTTTAATTTTTAAATGATTTTTTTGGGGGGAGTACTTTCTTCCCAATTTTGCATATAATTTTATTTTTGTTCATGTAACTTTTGATGAAATTGTTGTAGAGTGCCACTGAGTGAACAACCACCAAAGCCAGATCAAGTTTAAAGGGAGTCTTTATTAGCTGGCCAGTGACTACAGTCTGAGGCTTGGTGGGAGAGGAAGGGCGAGAGTCAGAACTGTAACCCCGACCAAAGTTTGAGCAGTCTTTTTATAGGAGGTCAGTTACCAGGGGTTTCTATGCAAGCAGTTACAAAAGCTGAATCAAACAGGTACAGGATGTCGTCCCAGATATGGTTTTCTATATGGTTAGCACGAGCTATTTCCTCATAAAAAGAGCAAGCAGGTTTATAGAAGTAGACAGCCATGTTAGGGTAAAGGAACAAAATGGACAAACAGTTGTTCATGTGCAAGATCTAATATGCGGCCTTCCACAAGATATTTGAAAACAGACTCCAGGTTCCTATTTTATTTTCACTTTTCATTCTCTTCTCTTCTCACCTCAATATTTGCATTTGCTTATGTTGAAATTAGTGAAAATAACATCATATGAAAATTGTAGACAGAAGTTCTAATGAGAGGATGGCTACAAAGTCACTGTGAGATGTAGTTAGGTCATTTGACGGCTTTGGCCTCCAATTTCGTCATCTGTGAAATTCTGGGAGTTTATTTACTTTTTCAGCAAGTTCTGAGTAAGGCACATGTTAGAGGCTGGGCACTGTCCCAGGAACTGGAAATTCTACAGTGAACAAAAGAGTTAAAGTGCTTCCTCTCATGTAATGTACAAGAGGTTTTCAAAAACTTTATGGAAAATTAGTATTATAAAAAAACTATGCATGGATTTCAATTTCTTTTTGCACCAAAATAAACTTTATTTTTTTTACTTTAATTCAATTTTCCATTATCTTAAAAAAATACTCTTGTATACTCTAGTGCTGTTAAATAATATAAACTGCAAGGCCCTTTTGAGTTTAGAGTTCCGTATATATTGGGTTGTTAGAAAAGTCATGACACACTTTTGCTTAGAAAAACAGAAAAATGCATCATGACTTTTCCGACAACCCGATATAATGATTCTTCCATTTAGTTCCACTTTTCTTTTGAGCTGAATAGGAAAAAAAAGCCTGTAATATAGCTAAAGTTTGTTTTTGGCTTTCTGAGGATTGCTATGACTTAAATACCTTATAATTTGTCCTAAAGGGAGTTCCATAGGGACCAGTGTGACATGCTCTGTCCAAAAAGGATTCAGGTTGAAGCTGTACCCTATATCTGCCTCTTAAAGTGAATCTCAAACACCTTTGAAATTCATTTCAAATCTCTGCTTTTCGAAGTTATTTTCCTTACATGAACTAGTTTTCTGTTATTAAAATGGATACAGATACTTTTACCCAGAAATAGTTATTTTGCTGATCAGTTGGACAGTTTGTTTTTTGTTTGTTTATTCTTGGAATAATTTTTAATTTTTAAATGATTTTTTTGGGGGGAGTACTTTCTTCCCAATTTTGCATATAATTTTATTTTTGTTCATGTAACTTTTGATGAAATTGTTGTAGAGTGCCACTGAGTGAACAACCACCAAAGCCAGATCAAGTTTAAAGGGAGTCTTTATTAGCTGGCCAGTGACTACAGTCTGAGGCTTGGTGGGAGAGGAAGGGCGAGAGTCAGAACTGTAACCCCGACCAAAGTTTGAGCAGTCTTTTTATAGGAGGTCAGTTACCAGGGGTTTCTATGCAAGCAGTTACAAAAGCTGAATCAAACAGGTACAGGATGTCGTCCCAGATATGGTTTTCTATATGGTTAGCACGAGCTATTTCCTCATAAAAAGAGCAAGCAGGTTTATAGAAGTAGACAGCCATGTTAGGGTAAAGGAACAAAATGGACAAACAGTTGTTCATGTGCAAGATCTAATATGCGGCCTTCCACAAGATATTTGAAAACAGACTCCAGGTTCCTATTTTATTTTCACTTTTCATTCTCTTCTCTTCTCACCTCAATATTTGCATTTGCTTATGTTGAAATTAGTGAAAATAACATCATATGAAAATTGTAGACAGAAGTTCTAATGAGAGGATGGCTACAAAGTCACTGTGAGATGTAGTTAGGTCATTTGACGGCTTTGGCCTCCAATTTCGTCATCTGTGAAATTCTGGGAGTTTATTTACTTTTTCAGCAAGTTCTGAGTAAGGCACATGTTAGAGGCTGGGCACTGTCCCAGGAACTGGAAATTCTACAGTGAACAAAAGAGTTAAAGTGCTTCCTCTCATGTAATGTACAAGAGGTTTTCAAAAACTTTATGGAAAATTAGTATTATAAAAAAACTATGCATGGATTTCAATTTCTTTTTGCACCAAAATAAACTTTATTTTTTTTACTTTAATTCAATTTTCCATTATCTTAAAAAAATACTCTTGTATACTCTAGTGCTGTTAAATAATATAAACTGCAAGGCCCTTTTGAGTTTAGAGTTCCGTATATATTGGGTTGTTAGAAAAGTCATGACACACTTTTGCTTAGAAAAACAGAAAAATGCATCATGACTTTTCCGACAACCCGATATAATGATTCTTCCATTTAGTTCCACTTTTCTTTTGAGCTGAATAGGAAAAAAAAGCCTGTAATATAGCTAAAGTTTGTTTTTGGCTTTCTGAGGATTGCTATGACTTAAATACCTTATAATTTGTCCTAAAGGGAGTTCCATAGGGACCAGTGTGACATGCTCTGTCCAAAAAGGATTCAGGTTGAAGCTGTACCCTATATCTGCCTCTTAAAGTGAATCTCAAACACCTTTGAAATTCATTTCAAATCTCTGCTTTAAGAAGAACATTAAAAAAAGAAAAGAATTAGTG
>NW_006203645.1:830035-840934 GCF_000334495.1 Tupaia belangeri chinensis
TAGTCAGAGTCAGGTAAAGAGGAAATGAAAACTTTCTTGGTTGCTGCCAATATGACAATACTTAAGGAGTTATAAGATTGTATTCAGTTATAGGATTAAAGCTGTTTACTGGGGCTTATTTGTAATTGCAGAGGATGAAGAGTGAAAAGACAAATTCTAAAATTTGGCTGATCATATGTGACACATGCCTTGGAGAAGTAGTAGGCTGGTAAATTTTTAAACTTACTTACCAATGACGTATTAGTGTTAGGGAAACTCTCACAACAGGGGTCCTTAAAAATTTTGAGAGGGAGTAACAAGCAGTTGGTGTAATAACTATGTTGCTGAACTCCCATGTAGTTAACTGCAGTTCGAGTCCCGGACCCAGTGACTTAAACTCATGTCGTGTGTGTGTGTGTGTGTGTGTGTGTGTGTGTGTGCCCAAGATCCCAAGAGGAGAATGGAGTGAAGGGAGCGGCCAGCCCCACTGGGGGGTGATTTCTTGCTTTCTGTCTCTCTGTCTTTTTCTGTCTTTCTGGTGTGCACACATGCCCTATAGCAGAAACTTCTTCAAAAAAATAAAAAGAGAAATAAAGAAAAAGAAAATAAAAGTTTTGGAGAGATTTTTGCTATAGGGTGCTTGTGCTCACCAGAGAGACAGAGAGAGACAGAGAGATAAAAAGTGAGGAGTCACCTCCCAAGGATGATGGCTATTCCACAATCCCTTCTCCTCCATTCTCTTCTTCGGATCTTGAGCACACATGCTCACACGCCCGGCATGAGTTTTAAGCCACTGGGTCCAGGACTCGAACTGTGGTCGACTACATTGGGGTCTAGTGGCACAACCGTTATGCTATCTGCTGATCCCTAAAATTATACATACATATATATATAATGTATATATATAATATATAACATATATGTATTATATATATATATTTAATATATGATCAGTTATTTTTTATTTTTAAAAAATAATTATTTATTTAATTTTGTTTATACATTCATTTATTTTAATTTGACCAGAGAGAGAGAGAGAGAGAAAGAAAATGAGAAAGCAAGCCACCAGGCCCAGGACTCAAACTGTGGTCAGTCATGTGGGAATGTCCAGTGCCTTAACCACCATGCCACCTGCTGGTCCCCATGATCAGTTATTTAATTAGGTTCTTGGCAAAAAAATTTAGAACACCAATTTGTGAGAATAAACTCCATTTGTAAGGGCAAACACACATCACGGATAGCCCTGGAGCTGAGGAACAGCTTTGATTTTTGGTTAAATTTGTGAGTCCACAGCTTTCTGATCAACTTTGCACTGCTCTGAAATCTTGTATTTCTCCTTCTCTGTGTTGAAGATCTCACCTTCCTGATGTCTGGGCTTCCGTGGTTTCTTTTTCTTGAAGTAAGCATCGGTTAGGTGCTTTGGGATTTTTACTTTGCTAATATCAATTTTTGTCAAGGTAGCAATGACAAATTTCTGGTGTGTTCTATGTAGTGGAACTCGATTGAGGACCAGAGGTTCACAGGAAAACCACTGTCTTGCTTCTGTGATATCCAGTGAGGATGATCGGAATGGTCCTAGGAGTGATGCTAGCTCACAGCTTTCTCACATGCTGACTGAAGGATTTTTGCCGTGGCTCCAACAGCTTTTGAGGCACATCTTCAGTAGGATAATACCTAGGCATTTTGTGCAGTTTAACCACCCAGGTACCACCATTCTTGTCTCCACCAACTGGTTTTGTGACAGTCATAAGAACCCTTCTCCTTTTTCTTTTCAATCCTGGATTTAGTGGCCGAGAATTTCCTCTTGCACATGGCCTTCCTGGAATACATGGCTCACTGGGAGTATCTGCCAATGCCCCAGACTAGGACTGAGTTTCAGCTGCAATGGGGCTTCCTCTTCTTGAACTTTTTAGCCTTGGGGGTCACCCTTTTTAACCTTGCCACTGGCATCAGCCTTCTTGGCTTTAGGTTTCTTCTCCTTAGTATCCTGCTTTGCAGTTTTTTCACCTGCCATCTCATATATTGGGAAAGAGCCCTAGAATAATATTTGAGCCAAAATTTTTGTCTTTCTTTTCACATCCCATGTAATTTAAAGTGGGTTATTTGTGGGAATGGGATATGCCATGTAATAAGATAATGTTGGAATTTTATTGATTTAATTTTGAAACCATGGAGCCATCTAAAATGATTGTTTATAACAGATAATGACTGGAAAGAAAAATAAAATAGTAAGATATAAGCAAAATGACAGAAAATAACCAATGAACTGGTAGAACCCAGAAAACAAATTGGATGAAAATCAACTCGTAGTAGGGTTTTGTTTGGTTTTATGGGACTAAATTAAATAGTAAATCTTAAGCTCTTTCTTATCCAGGATAATTCTTGTTTTAACTCTCAGTTACCACTTGTAATTTTTTTCTGTTCATAGGTTTATATTAAATTCACATCATGGCTCTAATTTCACTTATATTCTTAAATTAATTTTTAAAAAATTCAGTAACCACAGTTACTGAAAGGAAGCAGGGTCCAGTATTCCAAAAAATTGTATACATCTACATATATGTATTTGTACGCACACAAAAATAGTTATAAAAGAAAGTACAAAGTAGAGCCAAAAGAAAAATGGAGACAAGAGCTATGAAGACTTCAGAGGAGGAAAAATTATTTCCATGAGATTTGTACTGACCTTCAAAGACAGTCAAATTAGGACATTCTGAGATGAAGAGGACACTAACCTGGTGGAAGAAATAGCAGCACCAAAAGGGGGAAGTAAATTGACTTGGAGAGGACTGAACTCTAATTCCTAGTTTCCTCTGTAGATATCGGAATAATAGTATCAAGGTTTTGACCTAAAGATTTCCTGTGAGGTTAAAATGACATCAGCAAGTGGAAATGCCTAGCAAAGTTCCAGGCAAAGAGTGGGTGCTTTGATACTTCCTTTTTAATACTGGGTCATTGGGAAAGACACGAAGCATTTTTGCATATAAAAACATAGAGAAATGTGGTGATTCAATATTAAATGTGGAGGATATTGGAAGTGAAGCTAAGGAGTTTGCTGGAGCCTTATTCATGGGTCTACCATTTGTTATGACTCTGGGCAAGTTATTTAACTTCATTTTATCTCAGTTTTCTCATCTCTAACGTCGAGATAATAATAGTATCATTCCCATAGTGCCAATTTGTTACAAAGAGTATACACGTTAGTTCATGTAAAGTGCTTATAAAATAGGTGGCACAAAGTATGTACTTGTGAACTATTATTTGTTTTCCCATAGGCACTGAGGAATCAGTGGAAGTTTTTGAGTCAGGGGTGAGGGATAGGATGTGTGAGGATGTGAGAGATGGGTAAGGGCTTTGTGGATAATGCCTCAATCTTTCCTTCAGAAAAATCAAGCTGTTGATTTTTTTTCTTTTCTATAGGGCACGTGCGCTCGCCAGACAGACAAAGAGAGACAGAGAGACAGAAAGCGAGAAATCACCCCCCAGGGGCAATGGCCACGCCACAACCCCTTCTCCTCCATTCTCCTCTCGGGATTTTGGGCACGCACACACACGTGGCCAGCATGAGTTTTAAGCCACCGGGTCCGGGATGTGAACCACGGTCGACTACGTGGGAGTCCAGCGACATAGTCATTACGCTAATTGCTGGTCCCAAGCTGTTGATTTTTAAATAGGAATTGGATAGTGAAGCATTAAGGAGAGGCTAAAAATGGGGACGACTTAGGAATTAGTATATAATCCCGATAAATGACATTGACAGCCTTATGAATAATTGTGGTAGGTGGGATGGAGAGGACCCCACACCAGACTAGAGATGTGCTTTTCAGACTTCAGCATGTGTGTAAATCACCTGGGGACCTTGTAAAAATAGAGATTCTGGTTCAGTGGGTCTGGATAGTGCCTGAGATGCTGCCTTTATAATAAGATCCCTGGTGGCACCAATGATCCTGGACCCCATTTAGCAAAGATTTTGAGGGTAGCATTGATAGGATTTGACAATTGATTGGTCATGAGGGCCAAAGACAAGGATGGTGGGTTTTTATTAGAAATAGATAATTCAGGAAGGAAAAACAATGAACTCAGATTGACCTGCTGAGTTTAGCTTTTTTTTTTTTTTTTTTTTTTTCTTGTTTTCCCCCTCGGGTTTTGTTTTTTTTTTTTTTTTTTTTTTTGAGAGGTTTTCGCTATAGGGCATGTGCACTCACCAGATAGACAGAGAGAGACAGAGAGACAGAAAACGAGAAATCACCCCCCCCAGGGGTGATGGCCACGCCGCAATCCCTTCTCCTTTCGGGATCTTGGGCACACATGCACTTGCGCCTGGCATGAGTTTAAGCCACCGGGTCTGGGACTCAGACTGCGGTTGACTACGTGGGAGTCCAGCGACATAGCCATTACTTTAACTGCTGGTCCCGCTGAGTTTAGCTTTTTGACATTGAAATTGCAAGAGGTAGAATGGTGTAATGACAAAAACAGTGCAATTATTATCAGAAGATCTAGATTAAATCCTGGCTCCTACAGTTTATTAACAAATGACTGGATTTCAGCACTTTTTTTTCATTCTTAGGTAGGAGATCATGACAGATACTTCAAAGACTGTTGTATAGATTAATAGAGAGAGACACTACTGTGAAAACTCCCCCATGGTGTCCAGGACATAGATGGCACTTACTGAATACATTAAAATTATACTTATTGGGACCAGCAGATAGTACAATGGATATGTTGCTGAACTCCCACATATTTGACCATGGTTTGAGTTCCCAGACCTGGTGGCTTGCACTCATGCCAGGTGTGTGTGAGTGTGTGCCCAAGATCCTGAGAGGAGAATGGCGAAAGGATTGTGGTGTGGCCATCTCCCCGGGAGTTGATTTCTCACTTTCTCTCTCTCTGTCTCTCTGGTTAGTGCACGTGCCCTATAGTAAAAATCTCTCTCTAAGAAAAAAATAATTACAGCTATAGATTCTATACAATTTATAGAGTAATCTAGCTTTTGGCAAGGCAGATCTAGGCTTTAGCACACGTATGTTTTTCTTACAATACACATACTGATATTTCAAATGTACAGTAATTTGACAACCTTCTGAACTTTATGTTTTCTAAGTATTTGTTAGCTGACATAATTCCAGTGTACTTGAATGCTAGAATTGGCAATGGTTCTACCAGAACCACACCCATTAGAAACTTGCAATTGTCAGGCTCTTCCTTTTGAGGTACTTCTCCAGGAACAGCTGTCTGAATCAAAGAGAAAAATATCTGGTCAAACTCATTTAGCATCATAGCCCAAGAATGGTAAATGGCAGGTTGTGGACTTTCACATGGGTTTCCAACTAGAGACAACACTATTGATGATCAAAGAATTAGCTCCTCAGAACTAATCTACATCCCAGCGTGGGATATTTTAGACTAGGTGAAAGTAAATATTTCCCCTTAAACTTGATCTGAACTTTCAAAATAGTTCCTACATCGGTCCCTATACATAACTCAATCAGTGAGATTTAAAGGATATAGTTAAACTGAAGTTTATGAAATGAATATGTAATAAACAAAAAATTTATGGCACATATTTTATTTTGGAAGTCCTCATTAATAACTGTAATATTAACAAGTTGCTGGACTATTCAAGAACAGCTTCTTTTATCTCTTGCTTCATAAAAGAGATTAGAAGGAAAAAAAAATCCAGGCTATGTTATCAAGATATTATCTCAGCTATAACTGAGATCAAGTCATCCAAAGATTCATTAAGTTATAATTTTTTTTGAGAGGTTTTTGCTATAGGGCGTGTGTGCTCACCAGAAAGACAGAGAGACAGAAAGTGAGAAATCATCCCCCAGGGGGATGGCCACGCTGCAGTCCCTTCTCCATTGTCCTTTTGGGATCTTGGGCACACATGCACATGCACCCGGCATGAGTTTAAGCCACCGGGTTCAAGACTTGAACTGCAGTCGACTGCATGAGAGTCCAACGACATAGGCATTACACCAACTGCTGGTCCCAAGTTATAATTATTTTAAAAACAATTTTTCCTTTCCAAAAATTAAGATGCATTTTAAAAATTCTGATATATTTTGAGCTCAACAGTAGGAACACTAACAATGCAGATTTGGAGTCTTATCTTGCTTGGTTTCATTGTGGTATAAGAAAATTTAGAATCATGTGTGTGATTTATTGTTTAACAAATCAGCTCAATTTCTGCTCTACTTGACTGTATTTTGTCATCTCCAGGATACTCTACAACTGGAAACCAATATTAACTCTAAAGAAATCCAATCTCTCAAGGCTGAAAAGAGCTCCAGAAGAAAATCTATGCTGCCAAACATATTTTAAATTTGCTTGAGTAGTTGGCTGGGGTCTTTGCCAACCTATTTACCTTAATTAACTCCACAGGTATGGTTCCTTCATGATGAACTCTAAGTGCAATTGACTTCAGATCCAAAAAGGAAAATCCTCCATCTCCTGAAATTATAGAACCATTAAGGTTCTTAGAGACCATCTCAAAATAAGACCAACTTTCTTCCTAAACTGAAAGGCAAAGTCTCAGTCTAATAGTTTCCTCGTATATAGAGCTAACCAGCTTGAGGTGTAAACTATTCTCTATGATAATTGTTATTAAACTTTTGCATGTTTGGTGGTGATAATGTTTATGGACATAAACTTGTGCTATTGTGCAAGCTCTTTGTTGAATGAGTAGATTTTATTATGTATTTTATCTCTTCCAAAGAATAACTGAGACCTTTGTGAAACTTTTAACTACAAAACATACATTATTTTCCCCCATAATTTTCTCTTCCTATATTCAGTATCTCTTTACCTTATCTGTCCAACAATTTGAGAGAGTTGGGAGTTTGCAGTTCTCCCCACTTTTCCAGTAGCCAACCACTTCCCAACAACTCCTGACTTTTACATCCTAAATGTGTGTTGTCTTTGTTCTCTCCCTCAATCCCTTCTGGTACTACTTTAGCCTTCACACTTCTCTCTGGGCTTTTAGTAAGCATCCTAAGGGATTTTTTTGCCTTCAGCTGTGGCCTCATCTGAGGCCACACTCCACTTAGCATGACTTCAGAGTATATACGGCCTTAAAATTAAAATTTTGTCATGTAATTTCCTTTCAGTGACTCCAGTAACAAAAAGTCTGGACTCCTTGGCATAGAATTCAAATCCTTGGCCCAGCTGTAATAGTACATGCTGGGAACTCATCTCAGCAGCTGAGACCACATGGGAAGCCTGGGTTTGATTCCCAGCTCACTCTAAAAAGTCTAACATGGTAGTGTGCACCTGTAGCTCTAGCTATTCAGGAGGCTGAAGCAGGAGGATTGTGATATAATGAGACTCTATCTAAAACAACAAAAATACACACCACATATGCACACATGCACACACACACACACACACACACAACATGCAAATCCAAGATCTCTCATCTGGCTTTTATGAGCCTCTCAGGTTTATTCCCTACTTGTTGCTCAGCTCCTCATTTTGGGCCAGTTCGTTATTTGCTATAGGAAGCTGTCCTGTGCATTATAGGATGTTCAGTAGCATTTCTGACCTCTACTCACTAAATGCCAGTGCTACTTTCTTCTCCCAGTTATGATAACCAAACTCAAAAATAAATAAGTAAATAAATCCAAGAAGCATCAGATATGACTAAACTGCCCACAGTTTATAAATAGGAGTTGAGTGGTGATTCACAAACTCTACACACACACACACACACACACACACACACACACACACAACTATGTGTACAGCACCTCCATTCTTTCACTTTTGTTATTTGTTCTGGAATGCCTTTCTCCTTCTTTGCGTAAAGTAGGGATAAAAGAAAAAATTTGTGTCTGTCTATCCAGTACCTTCTTTGCTTACTCTGGTAAAGGACCAACAAAGCGATGGACTGAGTGCAAGGACATGCATTAGACTATGCTTGGGACCATTTCTTTGAAAGAGCATACATAAGGTATAAAGCACTCTTCAAGTTTTTTTTTTTAATTAAAATTTCAAAGCAGGGATCCATGATTATAAAAATTCAAGAATATGGAACATAGAATCAAAAACAAGAGATTTCAATGACAAATACTTTATGTACCCACTTAACATATATTAAATGTCTGCAGCCTACTGTGGAAATTGAAGGACTCAATGACCCACCAGTTCTAAGGGAGTGTGGGTGGTGGTGGTGGTGGTGGTGGATATTTCAGGAGAAAATGATCAGTAGACACAAGAATGCATGGAAATGGGAATGGGAATGGGGGAATGAGTTATGGAACTGTATACCACAGCTGAGAAGCATGTTGCAAACACTTCAGTATATCCAAAAAAGAAACAAAACCAAACAAAACCAGAAGAACCATGATCAAATGTACAGCATTATGTAATGTTTAATGTTGAAGAAGATGAATATGATTGATTTGATGACTAGGCACTGTGTATGCTTTGAAAAACCATACTATACTCCATAAAGATGTACAATGATTATTTGTAAACCAGAAATCATAATTAACAATAAATAAATGGTAAGCAAATGAAAAATAAAGCTTTCATCAAAACATTAAAATTAAAAAACATATTTTTAATTTTTTTGAGAGAAACTTATACACAGAGAGACATATACACAGAGAGATAGAGAAAAGCTTTTTAAAATAATTATTTAATTTAATTTATTATTATTATTATTATTATTGTAGAGGTTTTTTCCTATAGGGCACATGTGCTCACCAGAAAGAGAGAGCCAGAGAGAGAGAAAGCAAGAAATCACCCCCTGGGGGAGGGGGGAAGGCCACACCATAATCCCTTCTTCTCTATTCTCCTCTCTCACATGTGCCCGGCATGAGTTTAAGTCACCGGGTCTGGGACTTGAACCACAGTTGACTACATGGGAGTCCAGCGACATAGCCATTATGCTAACTGTTGGTCCCTTAATTATTATTATTATTTAAAAAATTTGTTATAGGGCATGTGCACTCACCAGAGAGAGACAGAGAGAAAGTGAGAAAGCAAGCCACCAAGTCTGGGAATTGAACCATAGTTGGCCATATGGGAGTCCAGCATTTTTAAAATAGTTGACCCCAAGACAAACACTCTTAACAGGATCTCATGCTGTCATGTGTCCTCCTCCCTCCAGCTTTTCAGCCAGGAAGAATCACTGGCACACATACAAACATGTCTGGTGTACATAGATCAATCTGGGAACTGAACTTCGATCTTCCATGTAGCTTCCAATATTGCAGGTCATTGTGCTTCCACTGCACTACTATTGCTGGATGGACCTGAAAAATATTTGGATAAATACTGTTCCATCATTATCACCAGTAGACATTTCCCCCCTTTGTGGTCAAGGCTCCTTGGGGTTCCAAGGTAGTGTATAGCTAATTGAGATTACATTGGTTTATCAAAACATGGAAAACTAGTGACTGCATGATGCTTTTGAGGATTATTGGAGCAAGAGATTCACATTTCAGGCCTACCTAGCTTAAAAAAATGTCAGCAAATCTTTAGAGGCCTCTTCTTTCTTCTGTGTTACCAGTCCTCGAAATTCCTACAGTTGTTTTCCTTTCCTTCTGTATAAAACATGCAACCCATAGTAATCAGAGCTATTATCAAGAAAGAAAGACCTCTCACATCCTATATTGTGTATTGTGCCTCAACATCAGTTCATAGAGGAGCCCCAGAAAGAATATGCTCCTCAAGGTTGAGGCTGAGTCCTGGGATCTGAGTCCCATCAGATGAGCCTCATGTACAGTCTAGTGTGGAAACCAGTGACTAAAGACCTGCTAATTAAAATGTAAAAGGACGCATCCAGGTACCCAACATTTTGACAGCTGAGTATGCCAGCAGCTAGTATCCACACTTTAAAATTCCAAGTTACATGAATCCTTTATAGCAGATGGAAGAAAAGATGTTCTATATGCCTATGTCCTAAATACTATGCAGGCCTTCAAAACAAACTAGTAAAGAGGAAATACCTGCAAGGGCTCCTTCTTATGGTAACAAAAACATAGCTGACAGTAAAGGAATCTGACTATTTTCATAACGGTTTTCAACTAGGGGAATAAAGAGGAATCTTTTCCATACAAATTTAATTCTAGCGACCCCCATCCTTTACACAGAGAATTTCTTACAAAGTCCTCTCTCTAATTCTGTTGGCGATGATTATTATTGTTAAGATTCTTTGCTGCAGGACATGTGCTCTTGCCAGAGAGAGAAAGAGAAATAGAGAGGGAAAGTGATAAATCACCCCCAAGAGGATGGCCATCCCTCAATCCCTTCTCCAGTCTCCTCTTGGGATTTTGGGCATTCATGCAAACATGCCTGGCATCTCAGGCCACCTGATCCAGGACTTGAACCAATTCAGTTGGTCATGTGGGATCTAGCGCCCCAATCACCACATCACCTGATGGTCTTCATTATTTTTAAGCTTTCTTTGACTCTTTGGGTTCCATGGGAGGTCACTAAGAATGGTGGGGGTAAAGAGTTCCTAGTGGTAGATACAAAGATGGAAAACATTTGTAAAACTTGACTTGAGACAAACCTGAATACAAAATTGAATTGTGCTATGATTACAACTATAAAAATTCTGTCTGCATATGGACAAAGACTGAAAGAGAGCATGAAAAAAATGTAAACAGTTTGGTTTGTAGGATGGCAGAATTTTGGGTAGATTTTTCTTTCTTTTATTTTGAGTTTTGTTAATGTTTTTGTAATGTTTTGTAATAAACAATATGATAAAAGAAGCAGCTGAACCTGCTGACTAATTATTGTTAGAAAGAGCAGCTTAGCATCAACTCTATGAGAGCTAAAATTGCTGCTTTTGGCAGATGCTTGCCAACATTTAAGTTGATGATATCAGATAACCTTTCTAAGATAGCTCCTTCTGGTCCATAGGAACATTACTACACCCTCTGCTAACCCCCCCCCCCCCCCCTA
>NW_006203645.1:841249-861570 GCF_000334495.1 Tupaia belangeri chinensis
GTGGTACCCCCCCCCCCCCATCTAACTCATTCTGACAGGCAGGTATTAGTTCAACTGGGGCCATAATGAGGGTGTTTTGTTTTGTTGTTTTTACTTTATTTTTAAAAAAGTAGGTGAAATGTCTGGTCACATCTGCCCTACGAAAGGTCTCAGACCAAATCATCTTTTGCAATATAATGCAAAACTCAAGGTCCTCGAAAGAGCATTTGACTAAGTGCATGGGTGGATTCAAACTTCATTTTGAGGGAAAGACCAGTAACACATGCAGGAACCCCTGTAGCTTAGCACTGTGCAGAAATGGATTGGCATGAATACAGCTCAGGTCCTTAAAAATGTGATGACAGAACGTCAGCCTCACTTCCTGCACATCTGGTGTTTAAAGCGTATGGATAATCAACAACATAGACTACTGGCACTTCAGTAAATTCAATCCTGAAGTGACTTGTAACTATGCACTTGCCAAAAGCTTACCTAAGATGAATTGGAGAGAGACAATTTAATGGACAGGTTTTCTGTTCATACCTTTTCTTTAGCCCTTGTTCTAGTAATTTGTGATAGTATTCAGAAGCAACATATCTAGACTGGATTACCTCAGTTCCTGATAGAAATGCTCTCACTGAGTTAAAAATTTAGTATTGTGTTCTGATCCTCTATAAGAATCAATACAGGAATTGTCCATTGGAGCCATGCGTGTACATTTTTCCAAAATACTGCTTAGCCTTATGTCACCTAAAATCTATTATTTAAAAAATCACGTAAGTAATGCCTTCTGGATTAAGGACTTTAGCTCTTCTTTGCTTGGAACATACACAAACAGTGTGTTTCTCTTTTTGTGTGTTAACAACTGGGAAACTCATGCTTAACTATCCCTAGTGCTCCTCCACTGGCAGTTTTTTACATATCAGAGAAAGCAACATGTTCAGATAGCAAAGTTGGACACAAGAAGAAAGACACCATTTGGTGTCCATTCAGTTGCTGTGCCTATGACAGCTAGGTAGGTACAATGCGTCCAAGTTTAATGATCTCATTAGAATTTTTCTCTCCAAGAATTTGTTGCTCCTAAAATGCTAGATTTTCATAGAGAAAAAAAAATCATTTCATTTTCTATAAATATTGAAATTAATTACTCATCATTCTAACTATTCATTAAAATTTAAAATTAGATAAGAACGTTCTTCATAGGTTTTTTAAAAAGCCTTGAAGAGATCTATTTTATTATATCATCTATAGTGCCACTATTTAAGGAAATTGTGACATAAGGTTTTTAATTGAATTAAGCTAATACATTTGCCCAAATCCTAAGAAGAAACTAGTGAGAAATAGTACGTAAAACTCTGGTGGTTTGTTAGGCAGAGGGAAAATGAAAGCAATTGAGTAGAATTGTTTTTGTAGATCTCATCCTCCAAACGTGTTGGGAACATATTCATTCTCTCACTCATTCATTCCCTCAGTCAGTCCACATGTAAGTCTGATGTCTTCCAAGGACCATCTAAGGTGCCAAGGATATACTGGTAAGCAGAACAAGCAGAACTCCCTGCCCTTACAGAATCTACATTCTACAAGAGGAAGACAGTCAAAAACAGATAAATAAATAATATATGGTGTGACAGTTGGTATTTGGTGCTATGGGAGAAAGTCAAGAAGGTAAAGGAGAGAGAGGGTGCACTGCGGGTGGAATGTGCTATTTTAAACAGTGTGATCAGGTGGCGTCTGAGCAGACATCGGAAGGAGAGAGCCATGTGAGTCTCTCCGGGAAGAGTTTCCATGTGGAGGGAACAGTTTGTGCAAAAACATCAAGCAGGTGTGTCGGTGTGTTTGAGGAAAGAGAGGAGACAGGTGTGACAAGGAATATGGGAGAAGAGTAGTGGGAGGTCATTGGGGAGTCAGATCATATAGGTCATTTTAAAGGGCTTTCCAAGTGAGATGAGGAACAATCAGAGAGTATGGAGCAGAGGAGTGATGTAATCTGACTGAAGTTTTAGCAACATCCCTGTTGCTTTATGGAGAGTAGAGTTTGGTGGGGGAATGAGAGAAGCATAGAAGCTGAAAATCTAGACAAGAAGCTACTTAATAATCCAGGCAAGAGATGATAGTCATTTGACTTTGGGTCATAGTGGTGAAAGTGGGGAGAAGTGTCAGATTCTGGATATATTTTTAAGATAGAATCACTAGGTTAGCTGACTATTAGGACAAGAGCTATGAAAGAAAGATATATTTTTGGTCTGAGAAAGTGCTTGAAGGAATGCGAAGGGTGGAGCTGCCAGTTACTGAATGAGGAAAGCTCTTGGAGGATTAATTTGATTTTGTACAGATTAAGTTGGAGATGTCTGAATGGTGATATCCAGTAGTTTGATCACATAAACATTAACTCAAAATTAATAATATTACTTTTTTTTTTGGAGAAGTTTTTGCTATAGGGCGCGTGCGCTCGCCAGACAGACAGAGACACAGAGACATAAAGTGAGAAATCACCCCCCAGGGGGGATGGTCATGCTGCAATCCCTTCTCCTCCGTTCTCCTCTCAGGATCTTGGGCATGCACGCACACGCGCCCTGCGTGAGTTTTAAGCCACCGGGTCCAGGATGCGAACCGCGGTCGACTACGTGGGAGTCCAGCGACATAGCCATTACACTAACTGCTGGTTCCCAATAATATTACATTTAATACAAATATATATGAAAACATGTATTTATATACAGATAATATATTAATATAATTAAATAGTGGTAATATTTGTGGTACTACATTTTTAAAAAGAATTATTTATTTAACTCTATTTGTTTATTATTATTCTTAAATTTGGCCAGAAAGAGACAGAGAGAGAGAGAGTGAGAAAGTGAGTCACCAGGTCTGGTACTCGAATTGTGGTCAACCATGTGGGATTCTAGCGCCTTAACCACCATACCACCTGTTGGCCCCTGTGGTACTACATTTTAAGAGGAACACTGACAAATTTAATATATTTTAAAGACAGTTACTCAGATGGCAAGGACAGAAATCATATTGGATAAGCAGCAGTTGAAGGGATTAGAGAAGTTTAGTAGCGTGAAGCAGAGAAATTCTAGGATAGATGTGCCTGTTTCATGATGGAAGGGCTGCCTTGAAAATAAAGAGCAGGCAAATTTCACCTGTATTTCTCTAGGATAGATAGAAGTTATAGGAAGACAGGCTTCAGGTTAGTGGAAGATATATACATATATTGGGTTGTTGGAAAAGTCATGACGTATTTTTTCTATGTTTTTGATGCAAAAGT
Source organism: Tupaia belangeri chinensis (assembly GCF_000334495.1). Taxonomy (NCBI): domain Eukaryota; kingdom Metazoa; phylum Chordata; class Mammalia; order Scandentia; family Tupaiidae; genus Tupaia; species Tupaia belangeri. The sequence continues at coordinate 844,503 of NW_006203645.1, forward strand.
GCATCATGACTTTTCTACATATATATACACATATATACACATATGTAAAATATGTGGTATTGGGTTGTTGGAAAAGTCATGATGCATATTTGCATAGAAAAATATGTCATGATTTTTCTGACAATACAATATATATAAATGGTAAATGTAATGTGTATATATAAAATATATTAATATGTGGTGCATGTGTATACACACATGTAGGTATGTATATATATTTACACATATACACACACACACAAGTGAGTCTTCAAAAAGTATATTGAAACATGTATTATAAAGAAACTGGGGAACCAGCAGTTAGTGTAATGGCTATGTTGCTGGACTCCCATGTAGTTGACTGCGGTTCGCATCCCGGACCCGGTGACTTAGAACTCACGCCAGGCGCGTGTGCGTGCATACCCAAGATCCTGAGAGGAGAATGGAGGAGAAGGGATTGCGGTGTGACCATCCCCCCTGGGGGTGATTTCTTGCTTTCTGTCTCTATGTCTCTCTCTGTCTGGTGAGCGCAAATGCCCTATAGCGAAAACCTCTCCAAAACACAACAAAACAAAACAAAACTGCATGGATTTCACATTTTTTTGTACTAGATAAACTCAGACTTTAATTCATTTTTTTCCACGAACTTTATGAGATTCCCCTTGTGCAAAATACATACACACACACACACACACACACACCTGGAGAGTGTGTGTGTTCACCAGAGAGAGTGTGAGAAAGTTACCCTCAAAGGGGTATGGTCATGCTACAGTCCCTTTTCCTTTATTTCTTCTTCCCATCAGGATTTTGGGCATGCACCCAGCATGTTTTTCAAGGTGTCAGGACTGAGATTCAAACCGTGGTTGGCCATATATATATATATATATATATATCTCGAGGGTTTAGCATTCTACTGAAAATACATTCAGTGTTGTAGGAGACACTCTCAGCATCTCACTTAAGAATTTTATAAGAAATCAATAGCTTTCCTGTCGAGGATGGCTGAAGTGGTTTGGTTGACATTTATGTGTGAAGCATCCATTTTTTTAAAAAAATTATTTTATTTAGGTTTATTTATTTATTTTAATTCAACCAGAGAGAGACAGAGTGAGAGGGAGAGGGAAAGTGAGAAAGCAAGCTGCCAAGTCTGGGACTTGAACCACGGTCAGCCATGTGGGAGTCCAGCGTCCTTAACCACCACGCCACCTGCTGGCCCCATCCATTGTTTTTCATTAAGGTAAAATATATCAGTTAATAGTTTGTATATAATATGGTAATTTAGTAGAAATGGAAGCGAGACAATTATATTGATGTTTTTCTTTCCACAGTAACACATGGCATCATCTCAGGGAAGATTTATAGCAAGTTTGAAATATATATTGGCCATATATATATATATATATATATATATTTACACATAGAAATTTCATGTTCTATAGTAGGAGAGATTCTCTTCTAAAGCAATGGATTCCTTATTGCTGAACATATTTGATTAAGAGTTGCTGAGGACATTGTAGAGAGAATTAGATGAGGTTAAACTAGATGGCCCCTAAAGTTCATTTTCTGTTTGTTTTTGTTTGGTTTCTCTGTATTTTTCCTAGGGACAAAAGCACTGTAAGTACCAACATACCATCATGAATATTTTTTCTTGTACTGTATTGGAAGATTTAATGGTCTATGCCTTCCTCCAAAAGTATACTAAAAACCCTCGAGGACATAGAGATGTCATATCCTCTCTGTATTCCCTAAAACACTTGGCACACAACCTTGTATGTAAGAACTCAGAAAAAATAATTGTTGGTTGAATAATTTTGCTTTATAAATACTACTGAGATGGACAACTTATACACAGCTTATTAACACTTTACTGTGACTGAATTAATAGAACCAGTTTCATTTTTGAAGTATTGAGGTTCTGGAGTAGGAAGAGATTGTGTGAGAAGAAGCAAAGTTACCTATGTCATATCTTCTTCTTATTATTTTTTAAAAAATTTGCTATAGGGTACATGCAGTTGCTGGAGATGCAGAGAAAGGGAGAGAGAAAAAGTGAGGAAGCACCCCTAGGGAGATGGCCGCACTGTAATCCCTTCTATTCCATTCTCCTCTTGAGACTTTGGGCACACAAGCCCGCACACTAGACATGTTTCTCATCTGGGACTTGAACTCTGTAGTGGGCTCTGTGGGAACCAGCTTCATTATCCACCACGCCACCTGCTGGCCCCTACCTAATACCTTTGCTTATGGCTGATTCTGCTTGAGTTTAAAGCCTACCTGACAACTATAAAGTATACTTGTGAATATATTTGAATATCATGGTTTTAGAGTATTAAGAATACATATTAGAGTACCAAATGTCGGAATGATTTAGTCCATCAAAGAATTAAACAGCATCCAAGATGGTGACTTCTGCTTCCAGAGAGTACTTCAAACAATGAGAGAATCTCATTAATTCATGTCTGTTACATCTATAGACTTCACATAAAACTAGCAAGAGAAGTTCAGTGCATTTCTTGTCATATAAAGCATTAAGTTACAGGGTTAGTAACTGTTCTCCACCCATTTGTCCATCTATGCATCCATTTATTCAACCATTCACTTATCCATCCATCCATCTATCCAACATTTATTGAACACATACTGTGAAATTCAACGAAAGACTATGATCTTGAATAACTCACCGATGAGTATAAGAACTAATCTAACATTATAGATCATAGTGGGAAGTTCTTTAAAGTGGCAAAACAAAATTCCATGAGATCAGGGAAGGAAGAACACTAGCTAATTTTCTGGGAGATTTAAGAAGGCTTCTTGAGGCAGGTGCTATTTGAAATGTCAAAGGTTTTCTTTCTTTCTTTCTTTCTTTCTTTCTTTCTTTCTTTCTTTCTTTCTTTCTTTCTTTCTTTCTTTCTTTCTTTCTTTTTTTAATTCACTCTCATTACCCCCAGCAAGACAGTTTATTTTGCTCTGCTATTTTCCCATACTCCTTTTTACCTGCGTCTAAGTGCAGCAGTATCCTTTTTATTATAATTTTCAACTTATTGTCTGCTCTTCCTGCTTGACCTAGACTCTTCAAGAGCAGAATCTAACACAGGCCAAAAGGTGTTTGTTAACAGACTCAAAAGGAATGACTCTTGAAGAATAAGTGAATTTTGAAATGTTGCAGGCTCAGGAAGAGGGAGCAGGGCATTCAAAACAGAGGTACGAGTTTGTGAGAAGGTATGGAGATACCTAAAGGTAGACTGCATTAGGATAATGGTGTGTGGCTTTGGAAGACTGATGCAGAAGGAACATTCAGGGAAGACGACTAAGGAATGAAGCAGGACTTCTTTTTTTTTTTAAAGAATTATTTTATTTAACTTTATTTATTATTATCATTGTTATTTTCCAGTTTGATCAGAGAGAGAGAGAGAGAGAGAAAGGAAGTGAGAAAGCAAGCCACCAGGTCTGAGACTTGAACCGTGGTTGGCCATGTGGGAGTCCAGCGCCCTTAGCCTCCATGCCACTTGCCAGCCCCAAAGCAGGACATTTTGATGTGTCTACAGGAAGCAGCCATGTGAAATGACTCACTCAGAATGTAAAAGCACCAAGCAAGATGTGCCACAGCTGTCCTGGACCCCAACTCCATTCTCAGACTCTGGCCTTCCCCACCCTTCACTCTATCTCCAAATCTCACTCCACCTTGAGGTTCGCTCATCCCATTTGTGATCATGTTTGCTTTCTTTTGAGGGTTCACAAACCAAATTTGAATTTTTAGTTGTAGGTATAACTACATTCTATTTATGAGGGGACTGTGACAGATTTATGGAAAAACGAAATTAAAGTATGAGTGTATTTTGGTGCCGAAATGGAAATTTATACATAATTTTTTTGTAATACACATTTTCCGTGAACGTTTTGAAGGAAGTGAACATTGAAGTGGTGGAACTGTGCATGGCCAAGTCACAGCCACAGCGAATGTGAAGAGCCAACCTTATGCTTTCCACTGGACCCTGACTCCCTTTGCTCTCACAGAACAGCTGATTGAGGCACTTTGTGCAGGAGTTAGAAAGACATGCAATAATCACATGAGGTTTAGAAGACAGGACTTCTTAAAAGTTCATGGACAGGGACCAGCAGGTGGCATGGTGGTTAAGGGTACTGGATTCCCACATGGCCAGCTGCAGTTCGAGTCTCAGACCTGGCAGCTTGCTTTCTCACTTTCTCTCTCTCTCCCCCCTCCTCAAATTAAATAAATAAATAAATGAATAAATAAAATAATTCTTTAAAAAAAGAACAAAACATTTCACAGATAATGTATATTGTGAGAAAACTATACATGGATCTCAATAAGCTTTTACTTTAATTTCATTTTTTCATGAACTTTTTGAAATACCCTTGTGGTTTTCAGTCTTCAACCAATAAACCCCTTTTAAGTGTTTTGATACTTTCAGCATGGTTTTAACCTTTTTCTCATTTAGTCATTGAAGCTTACACCCTTCCTGCCTCTGTTCTCTACCTGTTTTTCTTCTCACCCTGCTCTCCCTACTCTGAACTTGGAAATAAGTTTATATGTTTAGGCCACTTAAACAAAAAATGAGACTTTATTCTGTGAAGTTAAGTGTTTCATTTGTAAAAGGATCAATGGGCTATTTCGGATCAAATCACTGTGTTTTCTTTAGCCATTTTAAATGGTCTATTTTCATTTTTTAAGCCATTGCCTTGTGAAAGGACCTAAGAATATCCCCGACTTAGCGTTAGATCCCGTAATTACATTTTCCCATTTTGAAAGCAGTTATGCAGTCCTTACAATAGAGTCAACGCAGCTAAAAATAAACGGCAGGCAGTTCATATTAACTGGGTAATAATAACAGGCAACAAGGAGGCTCGGTGTCCAAATATGATGAAAACAGGAAGTTCATTACACAAGCTGTTCTTTCCTGATAGATCTGAATTCTTAAAGCCTTAACTCAAAAATAATCCCGTCAGGTTATAAATAAAAGCAGAGAATTGTCTCTTCCTTGTAGCTTAATGGAGATGATAACATTGTAGCTAAATAAATCCACATAGTTATGGATAGAATGGAACAACAGAAGGTCTGTCTTGGAGGAGGAAGAGGTAGTCTGGTGACCCGTCTCCTACTGACAGGTGGCTGGACACTGCTCCAGGCTTTACTCTTTCCTTACTCTGGGTACAAGTTGCCAAGGAGATACTGCTTTCCTAGGGTACATGGCAGGAAAGCAGAAAGCCTTCAGGTATGGAAAGGACTTCTATTTTTCTCTAGGGAGAAAATATGTGAACAGAACAACCCTAATTCTAAGTAGCTACCACATATTGTAAATTTTGATTCTAGCTTTTCTAGGGTCACGGGAATAAGCTCATAGGAAAAGGCTAACCCCTTTTCCTTAAAGAATTCCTTTCTCTAATGTGTATCACTGACTGTAAAGATTCAAATTTTCTTGATTGAATCAATGTGAGTGTGGAGGAAAATATTACTTTAAGTAGGTAAGATGAACACTGTCAGCTCCCTTCTTGAAACAACATCCCAGTTCTCCAGAATGACAGCAGACTCTGTGAGGAGGAGCTCATGACCCTGCCACCCACTTCCTCTATGGAAGCCTCTTACGGGTTATTGCGCTGGTCATACTGGCCCAAATAGGCATCACATCTTTCTTCAATTTTTGTAACACAGCAGAGACCAGCCTGGAAGGCTTCATTAAGACTCGACTCCAAGATCAAGGTGGGATAGAGAATGAGGGTAACAAACAGGTGTGAACTGCAGAGATCAATCAGTGCAAACTTGGTAGGTAGGGTTTTCTCTACCTGTGCTCCAACAAAAGGCACAAACAAGGAGTGTTTACCTTTTGACTGTTCCAAAACCCTCCTGGCTATTATTTCCCCCCCACTGGGCATGTGTGTTTGTAGGAGAGAGACAGTGAGAGGGAAAGTGAGAAATCATCCCCCCTTGGGGGATTGATTGCAACCAGGCCATGTTGCAATCCTTTTTACTCCATTCTCCTCCTGGGATTTTGGGCATGAACATACACACACGTGTCTGGTGTGATTTTCAAGCCACCAGGTCTGGGACTTGAACTGTGATTGACCATGTGGGAGTCTAGAGCCTTAACTACCATGCCACCTGCTGGCCCCTCTCCCAGCTGCTTTTATTTTACTTGCATGCTGAGTGTCCTTACTCTTTGAGGAGTGTGATCTTTATTTCTTTCACTATGCAATATATCTGGGAATATGTTCTAAGAAGGCGGCCTTGTCATTTTTGAAATGATGACAGTTAGGGCCAGTTGCAGTGGTCATGGGGAGAGTCACCTTGTCAAAGACTCACATGCAAGAACCGTCTGAAATTTAGACTTTTGATGTTATTTCCAAATAGGATTAAACATAAATCTGCAGACATATGCTGATCTAATTGAAAAAAAGACTTTCACACACGACTTTAAACTTGTGTTCTGTGACCAGATCACGTTAGCTGTTGTGTACTATAAATTTGTAAACCTGGCAATAGTACAATCGTTTTTCTCTCTCTCTTTCTTTGTATGTGTGTGTGTGTGTGTGTGTATTTAATGAGTGTAAACATTTAGAATATATCATAATATCTGTAATCCTGTTTTGGCCTTCCTTCATTTTCTAAAATGCTACCATTCTCAGAAATCGGAAATGATCTGGCCTCTAAGAGGTCCTGACTGTAACCTTTTCCATGCTTGATGGTGCCCACGAGGTATGGCAGACACTTCTGTGGTGAGAAGGAGGAAGGAAGAGTAACTCTTCTGGAGGGATTTGTAGAAATACTCTCCCTGGATGAACGCAATGGTTCTTAAAGCTGCACATGCAATGAGATCTCCTAGGCAGCTTGTTAGAAATGACACATGATGCACTGGGGATTTCTGGCCCTGGCCCAAGATCTTGGCTCATGGGATCCAGGACCGCTCTTGGGAAAACACTGCAACAGATTGTGGAAGGAACTGCTAGGGGAAGGTCAAAGGGTAAAAGAGGTCTCCTTTGGGAAATAAATAATGGCTCTTTCTGGGAGCAGTGACGGGTCTGCCATGGAGAAAGGTTCCCCCACTAGGATCAATAAGAAAACAGAGCAAAGGTCATGGCTACTGAGAGAGCAGAGGGTGGGAAGGGAGAGCTGCCAACCCGGGCTGCACAGACACAGCACACTGGGGAAAGGTTTGAATGAGCAGACCATGGGGGTGGGCAGCTATGCCAGCTGGACACAGGACAGGGGCAGCTTCTGGGGGACCTCACTGCAGGAGGTGGCGAGACCTTGGGGTAGAATGGGCATGTTCTGAAGGGGTCAGAAAGCTGGAGAAGGAGAAGAAGCTCTGGGGGCTTGGTATAGGAAGGAGTCTGGCACCACCCTCAATAATGCAAACACACTGAACAGTCCTCTAGGCTGCTTTAGCTAGTAGCTGCACAGTACAGACTGACTTCTGGGGGTGTTTCACATTAATAAATCCTTTTATAAAAAATAAGGGAATATGAAGCATGCTTGAGGTAAGGGAGGGAGATATCCTGAGCTTTGGGATAAGGAGAGTTTTTAGATTTTTTGAGTTATGATTTGCACTAAGTAAAATGTACCATTCCATCATAGATCAAATTGTGCCCCTCATAACATAAGTACCTCTGCCACACTCAATTTTATACATTTAAAAATTATAGGTTAAAAAAATTAGTTGATTTCTGTGACCCACTTTATAATTCAAAGTGCTACAATTCTAAAATTATTATTATTATTATTATTATTATTATTATTATTTGTGTGTGTACATTTCAAGAACCTATTATAAAACCCCTCCTATGAGTAATAAAAAATCCTTTTTCTATAATTAAATGATTATTAGACATTATTTGGTTTTTATTTATCAGTGATCTCTGTTACATAAATTTTTCTTAACCTTGAATTTAATTTCTTCAGTTCTCACTAGTGATAGCAACTGTGTTCCATATTTTGGAGTTATCTGCCTAGCAACCTGACTGTGAGCCATTTGAGTTAACAGTACAATTCTCAAGCTTTCTGGATTGCAAAGCTCTATTGTTTCTTGACTTCCACATATTATCCATTTTTTCCTAACAGAGCAACACTAATGAAAAGTCATAACAACTCAACTTCTATTTTGCTTCTGTTGTCTCTGCCTGTCACAGGTAATGGTTCCCAAGCTACAAAAAATAGAACAAATATTGTTAATAGTGTTTTGAAATCAAAGATAGTTGTTGTTTGTGTGTTTTTGTGTGTGTGTGTGTGTGTGTGTGTGTGTGTGTCTGCGGGGTTTGTGTGTGTGAATTAAATAATTCAACAAATAAATTTAGTGCTTGATTCATGACAAATACTATTCTAGGTGCTGAGGATACCAGAGGAAGTCTTCCATTCTTGGGGAATTTTCATTCTTGAGGTACAAGGAGATGGCTAATGAACAGGGATAGGAAGGGGATGTGTGTGCTGTTTTATACAAGTTTAGTTAGAGGAGGTCTCTCTAATTGGTGATATTGGAACAGAGACTTGAAATGAGTAAACTGAGTGGATAACTGGGGAAAGGAGTTTTTTTTTTTTTGGTGGAGGAAACATAGGTACAAAGGCATTGAGAAAAGAGACTGCAAAACATTTTGAGGAATACCAAGGAGACCAGTGAGGGGGAAGTGGAATGCATGAGGAGGTGAGTGAAAGGAGAGGAAATCAGAGAATTAGCTTGGAAAGCTCATATAGATTCTTTTAGGCCGTAGTTGACCTGAGATGGGGATGCACATGGTTTAGGGAGAGAGTTGGATAAGGGAAACAGGGTAGAAGATAGGAAGGAAAATGGCAAGAATGTGGTTTCAGGTGATGTGTAGCTTCAGTCTCATCCCATGGGAACCTCTGGAGCATAAATTATGCTGTGGAGATTTTCCCACATTGAAAAAGGGAGAAAGATTTTTCCACCCCCCTCCTCACTCTGATGATTGGCTAAAGAATCAGGAAAGGGAAGGACGGTGTAAATTCCAGGCATCTCCAAGTGCAATAGCTTCCATTGCCCAAAGGAAGTCCTCACTGACACGTTCATAGCAGCTGGGAGAAGGACTCACCCACTGAATGGTTGGATTTTGGAGGTAGAGCCTCCAGGATTTGCCAATGTACTCCCTACAGAATGTGAGAAAAGAATCAAGGATGACTCCATTGGCCTAGTCATTTATTGAGACCGTGAGAGTATCTGGTTTTGGAACAGGGTGACAGAAGCTCTGTTTGATACACAGTAAATTGGAAATGCTTCGTGGATGTCTAAATGAAGATGGCAAATAAGCCACTGGACGTAAAAGTCTGAAGTTGTGAGAATGTTTCAGTTCAGGGCCTGGCACAAAAGACCAATCACCATGATATGAAAAGAATGTGCATATATTGCTGAAGTGGTTCTGTTGGTAACTTTTAATGGGGTTCTGAAAATAGATATAGAGTAAGAAAGCAGTAATTAGTTCCAATAAACTTCAAACAGGGTTAAGGGTGAATACTGGACAGTATAGGTCAGGAAGCTCGAGGACAACTTTAGGCACAATTTCCAAAATAGATCATTAAATGGATAATTTTTGAGCAATATACTGTAAATTGTAATAATTTGTAGGTAATATGAACTCACAAAGAACATATCTAACCATACTAGCTTCATTTCCATTTTTGAAAGGTACTCTCAGGTTTGGTAAATTGTGCAGTTATAGTACAACCTGATTTTTATACTATGTTTGCTAAATTTCTTTATCATAGTCTGTCTTCTTTCAAAATGAAGAGATGTAAATCAGAAAATAGAATAGTTATGTATTCTTCCAACTGGCTAGGCAAGAAGAGCAAATAACAGTCTCTAGGCTTTTCTTTTTGATTTCCTACTAAACAAGTTTTTATGTCACTAGGCCCTTTGTTAGTCCTTTTTCTTTTTCTTTTTTTTTAATCAACAAATTAAGCAAATCACTAAAAAGTGTATTACCAGACTGGAAGATGAAACAACCTGGGAAGAACAGCTAATACATTGAATTATAGATGCTTCAAAGGAGAAGGATCAGAAAACTTAACTCATAATCTGAAATTTAATAGGGATGGATGCAAAATATTCCATTTCATAAGTTGTGAGAGCTCTCCCCTCAACAATAAACAGAATGGACAATTTTTAAAAAGTAAAATTTATTTTTTCATTCAGTCAATGGTAGCATTAAATTAAGAAAGTGTAAGCTTTGGAGCCATCTGCCTGGGTTGAGATCCTGGCTCTGCCAGTTATTAGCTGTATGATGTCGAGTATGTTTCTTGAAATTTGTTTTGTTTTTCTTACCTGTAAGATGAGGGTGGTTAATATTAGCTTTTTTTTTTTAATATTAGTTTTAACTCATATTCTTGGAGTAGTAAGAACTAAATGAGTCAAGTCATGTAAAGTACTTAGAGCAATACCTGGAACATAATAAGTATTCATTAAGTAACTAACATAACAGGTTCAGCCATATGACCTGGCTGCTAAAAACAATGCAGCAAGGTCCAAGGACAAGGTGGGTGTGTGTATGTGAGGGGTCGGGATCAGGGGAAGCTCATGGCCCAGTGTGTCCTTTTCTTTTGTGATCTCGTATTCAGTTCTGGATGTCTCTAAAAAGTGTCTCCACCCTGTGGGAGACCGAGTGCTGAAAGTGGCGAAGGGCATAGAATCATGCCAAGTGAAGAAAGTCAAAAGGACTGTGATGGCAAATGTGACTTCTTTTTGGGAAAGGGCAGATGCTGAAATGAAACTTCCTTGGAAATGTTGAAGGACTGTCATGTAGAAGAGGACTTAGCCAGAGTCCCTGTTGCTCTGGAGACAGAATCAGGAGCAAAAGGTAGGAGTAAAAGGGGATAGGGCAGGTGTAGAAATGTTTCAACCTGATAAGGGCAGAGGAAGGCAGAAGCCTGTTTTAGCTCTGCCTCTAAGCTACTGTGTGCTGTCAAATCTCTCGACTCTTTACAGCAGTTTCGTAATGTGCAGTCAGAGTTTGGATGAAATGTACTGTAAAGTGAAAATTACAGTAGGTCCATTAATAGGTGGTCTTCTTAGTGTGTTTTCTATCACTGGAAATATTTAAGTAGAGTCCATGAGACATATTAAGAGTAGAGATTATCATATTTGATTGACATTTGACCTAAATGACACCAAAAATCTCTTTCAATTCTGAGATTCTAGGGGATCTAAAAATGTATTTTAGATTCTTTTCCATGTGCCACCCCTATCTTCTAGCCCTGCTTTCTTCATGGAGAGATGGACTCTTAAATAATTATGTAAGAACTCCTGACATCTTCTATTGAATAGACTAAGGTGTGATTTCTACCCCATTCACATTCGCTGGGGGTGTAAAACTCACAGAGAATCTAATGACTTCATGAGGGAACTCAGTACTAATTCCTGTGGTACCTCATGTGTCATAGCAGAATTTCTAGTGCTAGCATGTTATCGTTGTTCCTATTCTGTCCTGAAAATGAAAAAGAAAATAGTACCCAGGAGCCACTGACTCCATATCACCTGACTCCCTGTTCTTGACTGTGTATTGAGTATTTGGTGCTGCACAAGGCTGCGATATGCAGGCTAGGGGGAGGGGTGCAGCAGGAGAGGGAAGGGCTGGACACAGCCATGGCAGACTGGATGGCAGCCATGAGCTGCAGCACTGTGGGATATGGTCATCTGTTGCCTGCAGCTGCCAGGCTGACTTCATTCTTTATATAGCAAATATTTATTGACCACTTATCATGTGGAGGATGCTCTGCTAGGCACTCGGAAGGACATCCAGGAGGGTGACACACTGCCTCTTTCTGGAAAGAAGTTTCTAGTTTGATTGGAAGACAATTTATAAGCAGCAGCAAACACTTTCTCTCTGGAGAGAGTTGGGGTTCTCCAGAGAAACAGAACCAACAGGTCATTATTAGTTTATATTTATTTATTACTATTTTTTATAAGACATTGGTTCATGCAGTTATGGAAACTGAGACATCCCACTGCTTGCTGTTGGCAAGTTGGAGGCCCAGGAAAAATTTGATGTAGTTTAAAGGCTGAGTCTAACAACTGGAGAGCCAATGGTGTAGATTTCCAAGTCTAAAGTCTAGAGAATCAGGAGCTCTGAGGACAGGAGGCAGTTTCTGTCTCAGCTCTAGCAGTCAGGCAGAGTCAATTCAGACTTTCTGAGCCTTTTTATTCTATTTAGACCCTCAAGGGATTAGATGATGCCCACTGACACTGGGGAGGGCCATCTGTTTTATTCTTTTTTTTTTTTTTAAGAATTATTTACTTACTTTTATTCATTCATCCATTTTATTTTAATTTGACCAGAGAGATACACAGAGAGCAAGAGAAAGAGGGAAAGTGAGAACCAAGCAAGCCACCAGGTTGAGGACTCGAACCGTGGTCAGCCATGTGGGAATGTCCGGCGCCCAGAAATAATGTTTAACCAGGTATCTGGGCAGCCTGTGGCCCAATCAAGTTGATATAAAATTAGCCATCACTGTGCATCATTGTTTGCAAAGTTCCTTCAGGTTAATCATTCTCATCTCAGCAGCTTATGGATTAAACCCTTCAGGTACTCTTATAATAACCTGTGAGGTATTGTTACTCTCACTTTTCAGTCAGGAAGCTATGACTCTGGGAGAACCCTCTTATCTGAGAGAACCCTCTTGTGCTGTCTTTAGTGCCCTTTCTGTTGTGGAAGTAGATCTGGGCATGTCCTCTGACTCTGATTCCAGTGCTCTTTCTACTATACCACACTAATATGCATGAGAACATTAAAAACACTATAGTGTATATATCAACACTATAGTATATATCAAGAAAATTATACATGTAAGATATGCTATAGGAATTCAGGAATGTCTATCACTGTGGGAGAAGGGAGGTAGAACTATGGAGATGGGTTAGAGTTTGATGGATGGAGATCAAGGGAAAGCATTCTATTCAAAGCAAATATTTTGATCAAAGGGGTGAACTAAGGGAATGTAAATTTAAGGAGATATTCAAGGGGCTGCCATGTTTGGTCACATGGTTTGTGCCCTACATAATTCCAGAGATGTCATCAAGTAGACTCTAATATAAGTGGTCCCCCAGGATTTGTTCAGTGCACAAGCTCCACCTTGGTCTGGGGATAGCCCTGAATGCATACATCAGTGGGACTGAGTTGGAGAGTTTAGAGGAGAAGTGATACAGAAACCTGAAAAACAGGTAAGGGACTGATCATGGAGACGAGAAGAGGAGGGTAGAGATTTTCAATTTTAATCCATAGACATTGAGTAATTCTTAATCAGAAGAGAGTCACTATACAAGTGATGTTTGGATGATAGATCTGGAGATGTACAAATTAAATTTGGAAGGGGAAGGGTTGGGAACAGGAGACCAGACAGTATTTTGGTCACCTAAACATGAGCCTATTTTGATCTTCTACACATGAGGTAAAAGGGATCTGAGCAGCAATGGTCACAAGGGAAACGGAAAGAAAAGAACAAAGATAGAGGCCTTTTTCACTAATTATACAAGCGTTCTTCTGGTGTTTAGTAAGTGCAAGGCAATGTGCTTTATGCCAATGATTTAATAGTGAGCCAAATAGGCATGGTTCTTGCCATTTTAGAGTTTATAGACCAATAAAGGAGTCAGATATTCATCAACTAGCATCTGTAATAATGCTATGAAGGAAAAGTACTAGAAGGTACAAGAATGTGTAGATGGAATTTGATGTATTAATTGTTTGGGCAGATAGAGGTGAGAGATGGCTTCTCTGAAAAAATGAAGACACTTGCATTGATACTGAGAGGGTGAATAGGAGAAAACTATGAAAAGCAAACCAAGGAAAAGCATTCCAGACAATGGACATAACATGGGCAAAGGCCCTGCGATGGCTGGGAGTATGCATTAAAAAACATGAAAGATGGGAAGAAAGTTAACTATATGGCTGGCAAGGTAGCAAATGATTGACATGAGGCTGGAAGGAAAGGCAGGGCCAGGTAATACTGGGTTCTTTGTTTTAAATTCCATAAAAAGAAGAGGCTTTGAGATGTGTTAATCAGGATGTAACACATTCAATTTTGCATTAATGGATACTTTTGCTGCTATGTGGGGAATAGAGAGAAAGTGGACATTTCAGATATGTGATAAGAGCCTGCTGCAGTAGTCTAAGAGAGAGACAGAAAGATCTTGATAAATTGAACAGTGTATATGGCAGTGGAAGAGAGAATTATGAAAAAGGACTCATCATGGGACCAGCAGTTAGCATAATGGCTATGTCGCTGGACTCCCATGTAGTTGACCGCAGTTTGAGTCCCGGACCTGGTGGCTTAAACTCACGCTGGGCGCATGGAGGAGAAGGGATTGTGGTGTGGCCATCCTCCTGGGGGGGTGATTTCTCGCTTTCTGTCTGTCTCTCTCTGTCTTTCCCACGAGGGCATGCATTCCATAGCAAAAAAAAAAAAAAACAAAAAAAACGGAAAAGAAAAGAAAAGAAAAAGGACGGACGGACTCATCAGAACTTGAGGACTGATAAGATGTAGAGAGGAAAGGAAAACAATGAATCAGCAGTTTCAGATATGGACATTTTGCTGCCCAGTAGTAGTATTAAGGAACATTATGGGAAATGGGAGATAGTGCTGGTCTGATAATGCAGAGTTTGGGAGCATGATGGGTTATCCAAGTGAAAATGTATCTAGTAAGCAGTAGAAAGAGTAAAAGTAAAGAAGAGAAAAAAGGATTGCATTTATGGGCTGGCCTGGAAGTATAACAGTTAAGTGCTGTGTATATGAAGCTAGATCCTACATGGCAGTTCGAATCATGACGCCAGTGGCTTAAAAGCATGCTGGGAATATGTGGATATATACCCAAATCCTAATGGGGTGGAAAAATGGAGGAAAATGGATTTGGGCATGATTATGTCCCACTGGGGGGGTGCTTTCCTCTCTCTCTGGCAAGCACACATACCCTTTGGAAATTATAAATAAAAGGATTATTGTTTTTGAGAACTGTCAGTAAAGTTATGAGAGTTTAGATAATGTTAATGGAGGAATCTGTAAATGGGAGAGACAGTGAGGGAAAATAATAGAGAGCACTCAGGAGTGGAACTATGTAGAATGGCACCAGTGGGTGAAGTGAACTGATGATGAAGGTGGATCTGCAAATATGCAGTCACAGAGGTAGAAGGATCTTACCACAGCAAAAAAGTAGGAATTTAACCATTAAACATAGTTTAAAAAATTATAACCTCATTTATCTTCCTTGAAGTAATCAATAAATTGGAAATTTACTCTGTGGATTGCAGTGTTGCTGTCACCAAAACACCATGACACTGATCACTTTAGGAGTACAGCCCTTCAGGATCAGCAGTTAACGTCATGGCTATGTTGCTGGACTCCCACGTAGTTGACCGCGGTTCAAGTCCCGGAAACGGCGATTTAAACTCACGCCGGGCACGTGTGCGTGCGTGCCCAAGATCCCTAAGAGGGGAATGAAGGAGAAGGGATTGCAGCATGGCCATCCCCCCCTGGGGGGGTGATTTTTCACTTTCTGTCTCTCTGTCTCTCTCTGTCTTTCTGGTGAGTGCACGCGCCCTATAACAAAAACCTCTCCAAAAAAAAAAAAAAATTAAAAAGAAGAGTACAGTCCTTGTTTGGAATTGGAGACAAAGAGAGCTGACTAGAGGCTAGAGGCTTCCTACTCCTGCAATTACTAGTCACAAGCAGAGAAACTCCATTTAGGATGTAGATTTTGCTAGTGAATATTATAGTCCAGAGTCAGATTCTGCAAGACTAATCCTTTTGTAAGTAGATAGACCAAGACCTAAACTCAACCAAGATGCATTTTCCCCCTAAAAAAATTAGTGATTTGCTTTTTTATATGAAAAGACACAGTATGTTCCTGTGACCAAAGTATACCATGCTTCCATTCTTATTCCAATTGTTTCTAAAATTCAGTAAAAATTGTCTCAGCATTGAATAAATAACACATTAAAAAATAAAGGTATTTTTCTGTGGAAAGCTTTTCATCCATTTACAGATATATTCAAAGACTTCAGTTCTGAAGGATGGTAGAATGCTCAGTTTGTGCTAGCTGTTGTCAGGAATTATGGGCCACATTGGTTGTTTTGGGATGTAAAACCAACTTGAGGGTGTCACCAATGACTTAGTGTACTTGCAAGACAAAGTGTTCAAGTGAAAGTCATTTTTGTTGCGCTTTGCGAAGTCTTTTGTGAAAGCGAAACTCAGGGGGCTTATCCAACTGGCCAAGATTAAATTCAAAATTGACTGCTCTAAAGACAAAATGGGAAAGTTCATATGAATGAATTGGGTCATTTGTTTAATTTATGGTTAGTTGAAAACATAAAGCAAGACATGTTTGTCACTCCTCTGTATCGGTGCACAGATTCATTTATCTGGTAACTACTGTATGTAGTTTTGCACCTGGTGAGATAGTTCTGGACCTCTCCCATGGTAGGATGGTAAAGCTCCTGTTCTTGTATTATCCCCCATGTATCCCGCTCTGTTTTCACAGTTTCTTCTGAAATGCCACTCTATAACTGTCCCCCAGGATTTGAGGCAAACATTTCAGAGGTGTAGGGTAATTACTTCTTCAACCTAAATATAGGAAGTTCATTGAAGAATAGGAAGAATAAAGATCTATGTATGTCAAAAGTCAGTGTAGAGCCAGGACTTTAGGGGAAGTTTACATTTTTATAAATTATATCTAGGGAGGTTCCATCTGAAATCTAAACCTTTAGCAACAGCATTTATGAAACTTATAAAAAATAAGGTACCAATTATCTGGATTTTTGGACATTTGATGGTATCTAATATTTCTTGTATATTATTCTCTTTCTCTCTCCCTCCCTCCCTCTCTTTCTTTCTCTCTCTCCCTTTTTTTTGGCAATTTTCTCAGTCTTCATGGTGGATTTTTCTAGGCCAGTGATTCTATCTTCTACATCTGAAATTCAATTTTTTTGTATTATCTAGTTTGCTTTTAATACTTTCAAGGGAGATTTTTACATCCTGTATTATAGCCAAATATCCAGATAATTAGTATCTCAGAAGGCAAAGGGACTTGTAAGGGCATTGATAATCTATTCCATGAAATCCTGGAAGAAAACTTTCCAAACCTAGAGA
>NW_006203645.1:861751-874730 GCF_000334495.1 Tupaia belangeri chinensis
TCAGATAAACAAAACCTGAAAGAATTTACCAACACCAGACCAGCTCTCCAAGAAGTTCTGAAGCGAGTGCTATACCAGGAAAATTAAATAGAGACACACAGAAGTAAGAGTTCAAATAGTAAGAAAAAGGCAAACATAATTGTAGGGACAAGTCTGGAGTTGAATATTATACTCCAGAATTTAATCAGGAAGACTGAACCACAACAGAAGATAAAGTACATGAGACTGAACTGGTGAAATAGTATTTTATGACTTTTGACTAAAACATTGCTGATTTTCTTCTAGGCTTTGTTTTCTGGTTTTAAGGATTTTTGTCTTGTCTTGAGCTGCTGATATGTTCATGTACCTACTATTTGAACAGAATCCTAACCTGTTTCCTGGCTTTAAGTTTTAAGCAAAGTTCCTTAGCATTTCTTTGATTTATTAAAGCTAAAACTGCTTTTGTTGAAATTAAAAAATATATTTAAAAATTACCTCTTTAATGACCTTAGTAAGCTGTATAGCATCAGCTAGGTGCTTCCTTATAATATATCCATTCTACTCAGTTTCATGCCTAAAGTCATCAAGATCCTGAGCATGTTTGTGCCTGGTGCATTTCAGGTAGTCCTGGCTGGGGATATGAATCGCCATCCGTCAGGTGGATTCCAGCACTGCAGTTCAATAAGCTACCAACTGCACCACAGATGCTGGGCCTAGACATAGAATAGTTTTACAAACCCAGAATGTTCCATCATATTTTCAGTTCCTTCATATCCAGTCAGTCCCCATACACTCTCCTCCATCAACCAGTGCTCTGTTTTTATCACCATACCTTAGTTTTGTCTATTCAAGAATTTCTTATAAAGTAAATCATACAGTGTATGTTCTTTTGTGTTTTGTTTCTTTCACTGAGCACACTCTTTTTTGAGATTCATTCATGTTGTATGTATCAATAGTTCATTCCTTTTTAATTGTTGAGCAGCACTTCATTCTTTTAATATACACAGTTAAAAAGTTTTTTTCACCCTGTTGATATTGCATCTGAATTTTTTCCCCAGTTTTTGGCTATTATGATAAAAGAATAGTGTTTATGAACACTTCTACATAAAGCTTCATATAAGTATATGTTTTAATTTTTCTTGAGAAAATATCTAGAAGTGAAACTGTTAGGACACAGAGGAGATTTATGTTTAACTTTTTAAGACACTGTTAAACAGTTTTTCAAAGTAGTTGTACCATTTTACACTCCCAGCAACAACAAATAAAAATTTGGGCCATCTCCAACATAATGAGTTGTTGATCTTTTTTTTTTTTTCCCCTAAATAGCAGTTGTTTGTGTTTATGAGTGAGTGTGTGTGTGTGTGTCTGTGTGTATGTATTATGTTTTACTTTGCATTAGCCCCAGTGACTAATTATTAGTTGAATACCTTTACTTATTCTTGGCCATTTGTATATCTTCCTTTGTAAGCTGTTGGTTTAGGTCTTATTCCTATTTTTAAAACTGGGGTTTCTTTTTATTATCTAATTACAGGATTTCTTTGTTCTGGATATAATATATTTATCAACTATATATAGTCAATATTTTTCTCCCAGTCTACTATTTATTTTCTTGACTTTATTATTGCTGTTTTTAATTTGCTAGAGTGTGTGCACTTGCTGTGGAGAAACAGAGAGAGAAAGGGAGAGAGAGGGAAAGTGAGAAATCACCTCTGAGGGGCATGGTTATGCCACAATCCCTCTTCCTATGTTTCTTCCTCCTTTTGGGATTTTGGGCACAAACACACATATACCAGGTATGGTTTTGTAGATACTGGGTCTGGGACTTGAACTGTGCAGTTGACTATGTAGAACCCGGCCAACTCAACCATGATGCAACTGGCTGGCCTGATGGTGTCTTATTCTTTAGTTTTTTTTTTTTTTTTTTTTTTCCCCCATAGGGCATGTACGGTTGCCAGAGAGAGACAGAGAGAGGGAAAGTGAGAAATCATCCCTCAGGGAGGATGGCCACCCTGCCAACCCTTCTGCTCCATTCTCCTCTTGGGCTTTTGGACACACATGAACACATGCTCAGAAGATTTTCGCTTATGATTCATGCTTTCTATGAACCTCTTGAAAAAATTTTTCCCACTGTAAAATTAAAAGCAGTGGTCCCCAACCTCCAGCAACGCACTATTGCCATCTGAGGCATGTTGGGGGTCAGGCATCAGACCAGTGCCAGGCTGCTAGGCTCTGCAGTGAAGGGTGAGTGGCGGATGATTGAACAAAGCATTGTCTTGGTTTGCAGCTACTCACTATTGGCTGGCATTGCTGGCTGGGCTCTGCTTCCTGTCAGATCAGCGGTGGTATCAGATTCTCATGAGAGCAAGAACTCCATTGTTGTGTGATTGTTTCATTTTTTGTTTGTTTGTTTGTTTGTGATGTAAATAGTAGTGGTAGAAATGGGGTGCATGGTGAATGTAGCATGCTTGGGTTATCCCAGGACCAACTCCTTCCTCTCCCCATCTGTGGAGGAATTATCTTCCATGAGGTTGGTCCCTGGTACTGAGAGGTTGGAGATTGCTGGTTTAAAATTCTTCTCCTGTTTTTCTTCTTGTAGCTTTTTTTTCTTTTACCTTTGTGTTTAAGTCTGTGACTCATCTTAAATTATTTTTTTGTGTATGATGTAAGGTAGGAGTCAAGGTTCTCTCTTTCTCTCTCTCTCGTGTGTGTGTAAATGGGACATGACTGTATACTTATTCCAACCCTATTGTTGAAGACATTTTTCCTTTCTCCACTGCATTGCTTTGATGTACTTGTCAAAAATCACTTGAGTGTATGACCTATACACTTGAGGGTATGGGTCTACTTCTGGATTCTGAATGTTATACTGTTTCTAGTCCTGCCTTTTTTCCTAAATGTTAATAATAATTACTACTTTTTTTGAAGAGGTTTTCACTATAGGACGCATGTGTTCGCCAGACAGACAGAGAGAAACAGAGAGACAGAAAGCGAGAAATCACCCCCCCCCAGGGGGGATGGCCATGCAACAATCCCTTCTCTATTCTCCTCTCAGGATCTTGGGCACACACGCTCACGTGCCTGGCATGAGTTTTAAGCCACCGGGTCCAGGATGCGAACCGTGGTCAACTACGTGGGAGTCCAGCAACATAGCCATCATGCTAACTGCTGGTCCCCTTAATAAATATTTTGAAATAGGAATGGGTTGAGATTCTTAGATATACAGAGGGTGTGAATCAACTTAATTCCATATTAAACATTTTTTTTATCACCTGGTGACTTTTTCCTGTGTTCAGTGAACCCAAATTATTTATTTGACTCTTGTGCAAGTACTCTAAGGAAGTGGTGATAAAGAGCCAGAGTGTTAGTCTGTTTTGGCTTTTGCTTACTGCTTTAAGCAACCTCTTCCAAGAAAGATGAAATCGGGCAAGAATGAGCTGGTTTGACAGCAGAAACAGAGGGAATAGAGAGTCTAGAAATGTAGGGGCTGTCAGGGTTGGAAAAATCAACTATGCCTGAACCCAAATAAACTGCTACCTTTCCCCCAAGCCTATAATTTCGATGGTTGCAGTGTAGCTGCCATTGAGTTGAAAGAGGTAACAGCTAACTCACATTTGAAATTTTGCAACGAATTAAAATTTTTAACTGGCTTCTTACCCACATAGATGTTATCCAGTGCCTCTCCTGTTGCCCTGAGTCAGGTAAACCAGAGTTCATGTCTGGCTTTTCTCAGAAGGGTCAGTGTTCCCTTAGAATTCAGGCCACTTGTCCTAGGACTGCACCTCTATGAGGGTTCAAGAAAAACTGTATTTTGTAGTTTATTCAGTCTTTTATTGTCGTGAGGGTTGGACAGATCTTTCTCCAGCTTTTTACATCCTATGTGGAAACAGAACTCCCAAGGGGGTGAAAAATACCTTCCTATAATATTTCTTTGAATCACAATTCCCTTTATCATTTCCTCCAATCTGTTTATAGGATTTCATTCACCTGCCTCTAAACTTCTAGACCACAATTTCTTGAAGGTATGACTTGGCATTATTTCCATTCTCAGTAACTTTCATAGATCCTTACAAAACCACAGACTCTGTTTATTAATTGATGAGTGAAATGTCTTTTTACCAGTCTCATTTGATAGATGCCCATCTATCTTTTAAGACCAAAAGCAAATATCGCGTCCTTTAAAAACAAAACAAAACAATTTAAGAGTCCTTCAGAAAGAGTTAGTTATTCTTTCTTGTGTCATTTAAATTATCTATATATTTATCTATTAGGCATAGTATGTGCAGATGAATTTTATATCTTTTAGTTTAGGTTGTAAATTTGTTAGAAGCATGGACCAGTTCTTCTTATTCTGTATTGTCAGATGCTTAGGACAATGTGTGGTATGTATAATTATGATTCAGTTTATTAAGTTAATATTTAAAATGGATTTTCTTTTGTAAAGCGTTGATTTATTTCCATGTAATTCCAGAGAGAGAGAGTTTTCATGCTAGATCCTGCCCCCAGCCCTGTATGCAGATAGCCAGGATTATCGGCATTACCCTGAGCATGCCAATATGTTCAAGTAAACTTGGGACACGAACCCAGAGCCCTTCCATATGACTTCCAGCATCTTGCAGCAGTTTCCTGACTGCCTGTGCTACAACGACCAGGCCTAAAATCGGATTTTCTAAATGAACTGCTGAATATCTTTGCCGAATGACTGTATACAGTGGGGTTTGCACTCAATGCAACTTTTACGTATATGAAGAAACGTATTTGCAATGGTTTATGTATACGCGTGTTAGTGTGTTTTACTTCCTTATCATACAGATAACTGGGGAGTTTGCTTAGGGCAAAGAGTGGCCTTTCTGCCACCATTTTCTCCATGTGTACGATGACAGATGAACTGTTTCAATGCTTTTTCCTATTGATCCCAGGCATAAATTCAGAATCCTGTCTTTCTGTAACAACTCTACCAGTGAATCAGATTTGGTGCATGGAATAAAGACTGATTTCCTGTTCTTAATCTGAGTGGCTCCTGAGACAGTATGCTGAGAAATCATCCTGATGCCCTGGCTGGATGGTACCTAGGGGATAATTCTAATAAGCAGACACTTCGCAGATTCCTGTCTCTCAGAACTTAATCACATTTGCATTTTGGCTATGATTAGATGGTGGAAACACAAACTCCAAACTGTCAATCAGCTTGGGTTTCTTTTCCAATTTTTCATAAATAAATGTCTTTAAAAATCTTTGAACATTTTTTTAAACACCAAGATTATACAACTAGTTTTTAAACAATTACAGTTATTTTTCTACTTATATATTACCCTATTGTTGGTAACCAAGTGTTGTTCTCTACTGACAATCTGGCTTAAAAAGTGTGTATATGACTGTGTGCATGTGTGTGTGTGTGTGTGTGTGTGTGTGTGTGTGTATGTGTACATGTACGTGAACTGAGGTGTTCATGAGGTTTGAGGGAGAAAAGATATTTACTGAAAATACATTTTTTGTATTGCCCAGTTTTTACCTTTAAATATCAGTAGGAAAAAAATTGAAAGCATATAGATTTCTGGCATGTAATTTATCTTCAAAACAGAAATTAAACCTAACCAGTTATAAATTTGAGTTTCTTTCTGAATTAACCATGTTGGCATTACCCCAGCTTTCTCCTTATGTTCACATGGTTGCTTCCAGACTCTATGTAGAATTTTATGCCTCTGTAGTATCAAATTTGTTAAATGGCATATTTTTATATCAGTAATTTTTATAGCATATTGTTATTCCAGACTTTTACATGCCTTTAATTTATTCTTAACTTCAATATAGCAGTATTGATTTTTTTTCTTTTAACTTTGATGGTATGAACTCTTTGGTTATGATTTAAATTTAAATTTCATTTCAATGCCGTCAGTAATTTGTGCTTACTTTTCTATTCTTTTGCAAACTTAGATATTTGGGCAGGTATAACCATAAGTATGAATGCTTCTCAAGTTTTCTTTTAATATATTTTTGAGAAAAATTTAGACTATTTCTTAATCTGAGATTATGTGTCTTTGATGACTTTGAATTATTCCTGTTATTTAAATGCAGAATAGGAAGAACAGTTTTGGTTGTAAATCAAATAGAACCTGGTATAGTTTCTTTAAATTATGTTCCTCTTTTGAGTCCCCTAGTAAAAAAGGGATTATTGGAGGGCTGGAAGGTGGCATGGTGGTTAAGGCGCCAGACTCCTACGTAGCTGACCACGGTTCGAGTCTCGGACTTGGCAGCTTGCTTTCCCTCTCTCTGTTCAAACTAAAGAATAATAATAAATAAATTAAATAAGTATTTTTTAAAAAGGGATAATTGGCAATTATCTCTTTCTTCTGTAGACCTCATATCAATATCTTTTTCAGTTAGTGTTGAAGAGTTGACCTTAGGAAAGACTTTGTGAAGGTGTACATTCTCAGCTGTCTAGGTACCATGTTTCTTACAGCTGTCAGGATTATGGTTAAAGGTAACATAGATGAAAGAGGCTGATGAGACATGTTTTGATTGCTATTTAAACCAAGATTTATAAGCACAGCAATTAAAAGATTGATTTTTTTTTTTCCCTTGGATACTTTGTGGTTGAGGTAAGCTACCACCAGGTGAATGGTGGTAACTTGGTTATTTGGTCCATGGTTCAAATAGCTTTAGCAGAAGACCTGCTCAGAGCATCAATTTTCTGTTTTAATTATGTCAGCTTATTATTGGCACAGAATTATGACCACATTAATGGAAATAAAAGTAAAGAAGAAAAATTAAAATAAAGTCAAGTGTCCTTTTCCTTTACTGTGTATATATGCACAACTATAATTTGTGTGGGGCCAACAGATGATGTAGTGGTTACATCACTGTACTCCCACATGGCCAACCATGATTCGAGTCCTGGACCTGGTGACTTGAAACTCATGCCAGGCACATGTGCGTGCTTGCCCAAGATCCCAGGAGGAAAATGGAGGAGAAGGTATTGTAGCGTGGCCATCCTCCTGGGGGGTAGTTTCTCACTTTTCTTTTCACTTTCTCTGTCACTGTTTCTCTCTCCCTGATGAGCACATATACCCTAAGGCAAAAACCCTTACTCCCCCCGCCCCAAATTGTGTCTATTTGTAATTGTAGGTTTTGAAATACTTTCCTCTATTCTAATTTTAAAAGAATATACAAAAGCATATATCTATATTACTACTATTTGTAATGGCTATTTGAACAATATATATCTATTTCCACATCAGTGAGATTTTTTGACAACTATTTAATGTTAAATATACATAAAATTTATAAATTACATATAAACTATAAAAATTACCTATAAAATTAACATTTTTAGCTTATTATGCAGTTTAAGATAAAGAACATGACCATTATCTTTGAAGGTCATTTTTAAATCCATTTCATCCTCTTTCTTACCCCCCCCCAGTCCATATAACCACCATCCTAAATCTTGTGTTTATTGTACCCTTCGTTATCTTTTTGTTTTGGAGAGATTTTCACTGTAGGGCGCGTGCGCTCGCCAGACAGACAGAGACATAGAGACAGAAAGTGAGAAATCACCCTACAGGGAGGATGGCCACACTGCAGTCCCTTCTCCTCCATTCTCCCCTTGGGATCTTGGGCACCCACGCACACGCGCCCGGCGTGAGTTTTAAGCCACCGTGTCTGGGACGTGAACCGCGGTCGACTACGCTAACTGCTGGTTCCCTACTCTTCATTATCTTGATAATTTTACCATATTTGGTTGTACCCCTAAGCAACAAAAAGTTCACTAGATATTTTTTAGTTATTTAAAATGAACTCATACTAGATGCATTTTCCTGTGATTTTTTTTTGACCCAATATTAAGCACTCACATTTTTTTCAGTGTCATTATGTGTTATACTGTATCCACCATCATGACTGCCAAGTATTCTATTACATGAACATACCACAAAATATTGTTCATGGTGACCATTTGGGCTTATTATAAATGGTAATGTAAAGAATGCTTGAATACATAATTTCTATTACAAATGTTTGAGAGTTTCTTTATCATGTATATCTAGGAGTGACTCTGTTGGGTCATATAGTATGCACCTCTGTTAACATACAAGTAATATCAAATTGTTTTCCAAAGTGGTTATATGAAATTATGCTCCCACTAACAACGTCTAAAAATTTTGAATGCTTCTCGTCTTCATCAATGCTTGATATTATTAGAAAGTATAATGTTTGCTAATCTAGCAGATGTGAAGTGCTTTCTCATTTTAAAAAATTTGCTATAGGATATATGCACTCACTGGAGAGAGAGACAAAAAGAGAGGAGAGAGGAAAGTAAGAAAGCACACCCCAGAGGGTTGGCTATGCCACAGTCCTTTCTCCTCCATTCTCCTCTTGGGATTTTGGGTGTGCACAAACATGTGACAGTTGTATTTTTCTAAGTCAGTGGGTCTGGGACTTGAACCATTTGCCATGTGGTCTCTAGCTGCCATAACTACCATGCCACTGGTTGGCCCTGTCAGTTGGTTTTAGTATACATTTTCCTAATTATTAGTGAGGGAGAACATCTTTTCCTTTAATTTCTCTTCTATAAAGTGCTTGTTCAGATTTTTTGCTCATATTTCTCTTGAGTTTTTTTTTTTTCTTACTGGTTTATAGAAATTCTTCATATATTCTGGATATTCTTCAAGTTATATATATTTTCTCCTATTCTGTTTTTCTCAATGGTGTCTGGAGGTAAATAGATAATCTTAATTTTGAAGTAGTCAAGTTTATTAAAGTTGTTAAAAAATAAATGTGCCCTTGGCGTCTTTTTTTTTTTTTTTTGGAGAGGTTTTTACTATAGGGTGCATGTGCTCGCCACAAAGACAGAGAGAGACAGAGAGACAGAAAGTGAGAAATCACCCTCCAGGAGGGATGGCCACACCACAGTCCCTTCTCTTCCATTCTCCTCTTGGGATCTTGGGCATGTATGCACATGCACTTGAATTGAGTTTAAGCCACTGGATCTGAGACTTGAACCGCAGTCAGTTACATGGGAGTCCAGCGACATAGCCATTATGCCAAGTGCTGGTGTCTTAAAAAAAGTTTCTGCATTCAAGGTGTTGTAGGTCTTATGCATCGTCCTGTGAAATGTTATTATATATCTTCCATAGTTCAGTGTTTAACCTACTTGGAACTAATTTTATATATTATGTGAGGTAAAAGTACATTTTTTTCCTCTTTAAACATGTGTCTTGGTCTGTTTTGTGCTGCTGTAACAGAATTCCACAAGATGAATAATTTATAATGAGCAGAAATTTACTGGCTCATGGTTCTGGAGGCTGGGAAGTCCAAGATCAAAGGGCTAGTATTTGGTGAGGGCCTTTTTACTATGTCATCCTATGGCAGAAGGGTAAAGAGAAGATGAGGGAGATGAGCAAAGGGACTGAATTCAACCTTTTATAACAAACTCAACCCCTTAGTAATGGAATTAACCCATTAATCAGGAGAGTAGAGGTCTCATGGCTTAATCATTTCTTAAAGGTCCCACTCTGAATACTGTTTTACAATGCCATTTAATTTTCAACGTGAGTTTTGCAGAGGGAAATCAGGGCATGAAAGAAAATTTAAAAGACACAAAAATAAAAAGGATATCTTGTCGATGATGGGTGTGGTAATGTCTTGGGCTAGTATGCAATATACTCATGCTGGGAAAATCATTATGTATGGTGTAAGGATGTACAGTAATTAAATGCAAAAAATAACTTAAGTTTAAAAAAACCTTCAAATCATGATAGGAAAGATAACCAATGATCACTCACAAATTACTAAAATCTGTTCTCCATTGATTTTTCAGTGTTAGCTCTGTTATAAACAAAGTTTCCATATATGTGTGGGTCAATTTTGGGGCTCTATAATTTGTTCTGTTGGTTTTTTTGTTTATCATAATGTCAATATCATATTTTTATAATGATCTTGGCATTATATAAAACTTAGATGTATGGTAAAACAAATCCCCTTGGTTTTAATCAGGAATGTGTTGGTAATCTTAGCCTTTCATTCTTCCATGTAAAATTTAGAGTCAGCTTGGCAAAGTCCATGAAAAAAACCTGCTGAAATTTTATTGAGTTTCAAGTTGGGGCAAATGAACATTTCTGCAATACTGAGTCTTTTTTTGTGTGTGTGATAGGTTTTTGCTATAGGGAGCATGTGCTCACCAGAAAGAGAGAGAGACAGAAAGTAAGAAATCACCGCCCAGGAGGGATGGCCACGCTGCGCAAGCCCTTCTCCATTCTCCTCTCAGGATCTTGAGCACGTATTCACACGTGCCTGGCATGAGTTTAAACCATCGGGTCCGGGACTTGTACCACGGTTGACTACATGGGCGTCCAGTGACATAGCCATTATGCCAACTGCTGGTCCCCTCAATACTGAGTCTTTTAGTCCAATGAATGTGATATATTGCTTCATTTATTTAGATCTTGATTTTTTAAAAAATGATTACAAAAATTTTTTTTCCCATGGAGGGCTTGTACATTTTTTTGTTAACTACTTTTGTTCTGCTATGCAAAATGGCATCTCTAAAAATATGATACATATTCTAATTATGTTTCTTCTGTAATAGAAATGTAATTGATTTTTGTAAATTGATGTTGTATCCAGCAAAACAGTTGAATTTTCTTTTTAATTGTAATGATTTATCTGTAAATTATTTTAAATTCTATCATGTGCAAAACGTGACAGTTCCAATATTCCCTTTACAGTTGTTATAGTGCTTGTCTTTTTTTTTTTCCTCGTCATACTACTGGTTTAGATTTTCCATTATGACGTTTTGTAGAAGTGGAGAGAGTGGGTGTCTTTATAGAAGCGAGGAGAGTGGGAAACCTGCCTTGTTTCCCATAGCACAGAGAATGCTTTCAGCGTTTTTCTATTACTTGTGCTGACTTCTGTAGGTTTGTATTTATTGTTGTTGTTGCTATCCTTCATCAAGTGAAGGAAGCTCATGTCTATTTTCAGTTACTAAGTTTTTTTTTTTTTTTAAATCATGATTGATACTAAATTTTATCAGAAAACGTTCTTCATATATTAAGATTATCATGAACAGTTATTTCTAATCTCTGACTGCTATTCTATCTGTAGCAGAATACTTTCTTATGTTTTATTCCAATGTAGAGGGTTCTTTCCTTGTTTCTAGGAGGTGAAAGCTAAGCTGCTTGGAATTTAAACTAGCTAGTAATAGTCCACTGGCCCTCTAAGAGGCGAATCAAAAGGCAGAGACAAATTTGTCTTTTTTTTGGGGGGGGGTGGATTTTTGCTATAGGGCGCGTGTGCTTTCCAGAAAGAGAGAAAGAGAGAGAGAGAGAGAGAGAGAGAGAGAGAGAGAGAGAGAAAGAGAGACAGAAAGCGAGAAATCACCCCCAGGGAGGATGGCCAAGCTGCAATCCCTTTTCCTCCATTCTCCTCTCAATCTTCCAATGTTTTCAGATCTTGACTCTCAGAGATTAGAAGTCATGGTGTTATTCGTAAGTAAATGGCACATTACCTGTAACTCTGATTTGTTTTTATTTAGAGCATTTAGTTAATTTTCCCCCAGTAACATTAGAGCAGGATCTGGGATGTATATATTTACTCAACAGAGCATGTATTTCAAAAGAAGTTGAGAAACCACATTTTACATTCTGAGATGACAGAAAGTGAGATGTCACTGTCCACCCCCACCCCCTTCACCCCCGCCCGGGGTGGCCACGCAGCAATTCCTTCTTCTCCATTCTCCTCTTCAGATTTTGGGCATGCATGCACAGGCGCCTGGTATGAGTTCACACACACACACACACACACACACACACACACATGCCCTGTGTGAGTTTTCAGCTCTTGGGTCCAAGACTTGAACCACAGTCGACCATGTGGGAGTCCAGCGATGTACCCATCTGTTGGCCCCAAATTTGTCTTTTTTGATGGACCTTCTGTTCTATTCTTAGAATTCTTGTCAAGAAATAGCAAACAATTTCTCTGTTCTGAAGTTATGGATGTACAAAATTAGAGTAGATTTTAGGTCACCGGTATACTTTCTACACCCCTCAATGGCTGTCTCTTACTGTAAACTTGCCATTTAAATTGTATCCCTAGCAAACTAGTTCACACAGTCTTGATTCTCTTATGTGAAGGGACTTTAAATAGTGCATGGAAAATGTAATAAAAACATGAGTTTATTTTAGGTCTGAAAAGTTTGAAATCCATATGTATTTCTTTTATAATGTGCTTTATCATGAGCTTTTGGAAAATACCTCATACATTTGTTTTCTGCAATGCAATTAGAATTACTTTTCTTCATCAAAGAGTCAGTATATTTCTAGATATGAAGGGCCTGATCTCTAGACTTGATTTCCCTTAGTTCTTTCCATCATGAAAAAAATGCCAGAGAGAGAGAGATAGGAGCATTCAGTGATGAAATGGGGCTGATAACCTGTGGCACACTGCAACCTGTGGGTTCTGAGAGGATCGTGTGAGCTCACACCTAGGGTAGGGGAAGAGCTGATGGTACAGAAACGGTGGTCTAGGGTAGGAGGAGATATAGGCTAACTCCACGGATCTTCAGCTGCTGCTTGGTCACTATTTTCTATAACAGTGCACTCTGCCTCTAAGTTCTAACTGTTCTGGTGATCTTTAGAAACCGCTGTGATATTTCTGAGACTTTGAAAGTATTATAGAAAACATTTTTGTTGGAAGCTCAGTAATAAATGATATGTGCCTCGTTTGAATGAACAGTTTTGATGTCCTGTGTGTGTGTGTGTATTCTAGTATTTGTACTTTTGTGATTTTGTGCTTTTCATATCAACTACTTTCTCAAATGACAATGATAACAGACCATTAGTTTTTCTGGGACCAGCAGGTGGCATGGTGGTTAAAGGCGCTGAACTCCCACATGGCCAACTGTGGTTCCAGTCCTAGACCTGGTGGCTTGCTTTCTCACTTTCCCTTTGTTTCTTTCTTTCATACTCTATCCCTCTCTGGTCAAATTAAAATAAATAAGTAAATAAAT
>NW_006203645.1:874749-895478 GCF_000334495.1 Tupaia belangeri chinensis
AAAAAAAAAAAAAAAAAAAAAAAAAAAATTCTAAAAAAAAAAAAAAAAACCAAGACCATTAGTCTTCCATGTTCATGGCAAATATCTTTTCTAGTTGGTTTATTGTATTTTTAGTTTGGCTACAATTTTATTTACATAATCTAAAATATAAGGAGACTTCGAAAAGTTCATTGAAAAAATGAAATTAAAGTGTGAGTTAATTTTGGTGTAAAATGTTTCGAAATCTATGCATAGTTTTTTGATTTTTTTTTTTTTTTTTGGAGAGGTTTTTGCTATAGGGCGCATGCGCTCGCCAGACAGAGACAGACAGAGACATAGAGACAGAAAGCGAGAAATCATCCCCCAGAGGGGATGGTCACGCCGCAATACCTTCTCCTCCATTCTTCTCTCGGGATCTTGGGCACATATGCACACGCGCCTGGCGTGAGTTTTAAGCCACCGGGTCCGGGACGCGAACTGCGGTCGACCACGTGGGAGTCCAGCGACATAGCCATTACGCTAACTGCTGGTTCCCATAGTTTTTTCACTGTACACATTTTTCTTGAAGTTTTTGAAGAACTCTTGTATCAAGTAGTTAAATTCATTAGTGTTTCTTAAATGAGAAGGTAGAGAAATGCCATGCTTATCTGGAGAGCAAAGAAGTTCTCTGTGTGGGGGAATTTTTTGTTTTATGAGTTCTGTCTGTAATGAGTGTATAGCATCTTTGCATGACTATTGTAGATCTGCTGTTTCTGGTTGGGGTGAGTAGAGTGAAGAAATGAGAGAAGATAACAATTGGTTGCTATTACTTGGATTTTTTTTTTTTTCATAATGTGTGTGCTTAGTGGAGAGAGATAGAGAGAAGAAAAGTGGAAAATCACCCCTCACAGGGGATGGCTATACTGCAATCCCTTCTCCTCATGTTCTTCTCGGGATTTTGGGCATGCATGCACAAGGGTCCAGTGTGATTTTCAAGCTACTGGGTCTGGAACTTGAATCATAATTGTTTATGTGGGAATCCAATACCTTACCCACGACACCACCTGCTGGCCATTACCTGGGTGTTAATGCCTTAGGTTCTCAGTTCTTAGAGGACTTATATCCTTCTTTGATTAGCTAGCATGGGTGGCTGGCCAAGCTTGATTCCTTGAGAATAGCTATTAGTAGGAAGGTAGAATGACTGCTACTGCTGGAGCCCTCGCATTGTCTGTGTTCATATATTAGCAAGAACCCAGGCAGTATGAGAGATATTTTTCTACTTGAATTCTCAGTGATGGACTAGAATGATTCTATCTATTGTTTACAGCAATTCTAAACTCCTTGATCATCTACACATAGATGTTGGGCAATTTATGAATTGTCCCCTAAAGGGGAAAATGACCTAGTCTAATTTTGTGCCCTCACTTCTTCTCCAGGCAACAACCTACTCTAGAGAGTTTCATTGTCTTTGAACATGGTTGTGATGAACTGTAGAGTTCTGAATACATGTAAAAGATGAGACTTTGTTCTAATCAATGTAGCATCTAAAGTGGCTGAAATCCAACTGAGGTAAGTGAACTTTTCAATGGATAGCCATTGGTTGAGAAATTTTTTATGTAGATTAACTCACCCATGATGTCCAGATGAAAGGTCACATGGAAGAACCAGATGATGGTGCAGCAGTAATACACTGGAGCCTTCTCACGTGGAATGTGTTCATATGCTGGGGCCTCCTTGGCTACTCTGGGTGCCCAAGCCTGTGTGCCTATGATCTTGGCTGGCTGGGGTTGGAGGCGAATTGTGGTATGAAGAGCCCTTTGGGACCAGCAGTTAGCGTAATGGCTATGTCGCTGGACTCCCACGTAGTTGACCGCAGTTTGTGTCCTGGATACGGTGGCTTAAAACTCAAGCTGGGGGTGTGTGGCTGCATGCTCAAGATCCCGGGAGGAGAATGGAGGAGAAGGGATTGCGGCGTGGCCATCCCCCCTGGGAGGTGATTTTTGTCCCTCGGTCTGGGGGAGTCATGGGCCCTATAGCAAAAACCTCTCCAAAAAAAAAAAAAAAGAAAAGAAAAAAAAGAGCCCTTTGAGGGCATCTATCTGTCTGTCTGTCTTTCACATGGAAGAAATAAAAAAGTTGATTTTTTTAAAAAAAAGTTGCTTTTCTGGGGAAGACGTGGTTACAGATGCTATGGAGCTCCCATCAGCCTGTTGCTTCTGAATCATCATTGTTTGCTCTCGCTGAGTACAAGTCTGTCAGGAAGCCTCACCACAGCCATAGCTCTTAAAGATACCAGAACACCCATGGAGCCAGAAGTGGCAATTCACTGAATTAGAATGATCATAACCAGCTGCAATATAAACTCCCTGGAGAAGATGCTGACTGGATCAGGGGTGCAAAGGAAAAGAATCCCAAAGTGAAAGGACTGGTTCAGATGCTTTCCAAGACTGAGAATCACAACAAGCAAAATGCTTTGTGGTGAAGGTTTGCAGACAAGGGGTCATTTCCAGATGAGAATCTATAAGTGACTCATTGACTTGCACAGCCCTGAAATTATTAAACAGGTTCTTGCTGTCAGTACTGAGACAGGAGTTGAGGTTAAGGTCCCCATTGCAGATGCTTATTGTCAACTGATTTAATAAATGGTTTGTTGGTTGGGAAAAAAAAAAAAGTCACACGGAGTTGTTGATATTGTTTTCCCTATTTCCCATGTTACCTTGTGTTTTGGATCCAGCCTGACTTGAGGGCCAAGACTGGGAATGATTGATTATATTGCCTCTGGAACTATTGGTAGGTCTTCAAATCCACTACGCAGCCTGTTTTCCAAATAGGTGGACTCTAGGGAGATGCTCTTAGAGAAAAAAGTC
Organism: Tupaia belangeri chinensis; assembly: GCF_000334495.1. Classification (NCBI taxonomy): domain Eukaryota; kingdom Metazoa; phylum Chordata; class Mammalia; order Scandentia; family Tupaiidae; genus Tupaia; species Tupaia belangeri. The sequence continues at coordinate 877,575 of NW_006203645.1, forward strand.
AGGCATGAACTTAGTTTCTATTTACTACCTGAGAGGGTGAAATTACCCTTGTACTTAGGATTTAATTCCAATATTTAAAAGCAGGCCCCCCAACCTCTGAAAACACAATGATGAAAATTGGTGGTCAGGACTTGTTTGCCCTGCAATATCCCAAGTGTTCTACAGTACTATCTGTGACATAAAATGGGATGAACACATTCTGCTGTGACTAACAGCTCTTGGATGTGCTAATAATTCAAGACTAGAATAAACTTCTGCTCATCTCTGATATTCTCAACTCTCTATGAAGGGCTAGGGCATAAATTCATTCCAACCTTGGACCTCTATTTGGGCTAGGATGGAGAAAATCATATTTCTTCAGATATCTATGAGAGAGAGAGAGAGGAGTCCATCTTCAAATGACACCTAGACAAGCTTGAACCTGTCCTAGACTAGCTGCTGACTGGATCAGGGGTGCAAAGGAAAAGAATCCCAAAGTGAAAGGACTGGTTCAGATGCTTTCCAAGACTGAGAATCACAACAAGCAAAATGCTTTGTGGTGAAGGTTTGCAGACAAGGGGTCATTTCCAGATGAGAATCTATAAGTGACTCATTGACTTGCACAGCCCTGAAATTATTAAACAGGTTCTTGCTGTCAGTACTGAGACAGGAGTTGAGGTTAAGGTCCCCATTGCAGATGCTTATTGTCAACTGATTTAATAAATGGTTTGTTGGTTGGGAAAAAAAAAAAAGTCACACGGAGTTGTTGATATTGTTTTCCCTATTTCCCATGTTACCTTGTGTTTTGGATCCAGCCTGACTTGAGGGCCAAGACTGGGAATGATTGATTATATTGCCTCTGGAACTATTGGTAGGTCTTCAAATCCACTACGCAGCCTGTTTTCCAAATAGGTGGACTCTAGGGAGATGCTCTTAGAGAAAAAAGTCAGGCATGAACTTAGTTTCTATTTACTACCTGAGAGGGTGAAATTACCCTTGTACTTAGGATTTAATTCCAATATTTAAAAGCAGGCCCCCCAACCTCTGAAAACACAATGATGAAAATTGGTGGTCAGGACTTGTTTGCCCTGCAATATCCCAAGTGTTCTACAGTACTATCTGTGACATAAAATGGGATGAACACATTCTGCTGTGACTAACAGCTCTTGGATGTGCTAATAATTCAAGACTAGAATAAACTTCTGCTCATCTCTGATATTCTCAACTCTCTATGAAGGGCTAGGGCATAAATTCATTCCAACCTTGGACCTCTATTTGGGCTAGGATGGAGAAAATCATATTTCTTCAGATATCTATGAGAGAGAGAGAGAGGAGTCCATCTTCAAATGACACCTAGACAAGCTTGAACCTGTCCTAGACTAGCTGTGTAAATCCTAGTTGTCATGTTTGAATATCTATCTCTGCTTCCTACACGGACTTTTAGGTCAGAGGTAGCTCTTTAATTAGCTATGGTTTATAATCCTGTCTCACCTGAGTCTTCTTTTCCTCAGGCCGAATGAACTTCTCTTTCAATTCTTTTCTATGTGAAAAATTCCAAGAGGGCATGATAATTTTTACCTCATTATCCATGAGCTTATAACCATCATTAAAAATAATTAAAAATGGTAATCCTGTATGGAAAATTTTAACTCACTGGTAAAAAGTCTTCAAGATGATCAAGTATACCTGTTAGTTTGGCAAGATTTAAGATGTTTATACTCAGTGTTGGAGAAGCTATGGGAAATAGCAGTCTCAGAGAAAGCTGGTAGGAGTGAAACATACTTCTTGAGACAGTTTGGCAAAATTTACCACAAGCCTTAAATATGTGCATGCCAGCAATTCCACTACCAGGAATTCAGCCTGAAGAAATAATCAGGCAAACTATATAAAATGGATACTCATCATGACACTGTTTATAATAGTAAAAAAGCAACCAGTGATATTCAGTATTAGGGAACTGCTTAAATAAACGATGATATAACCATATAAAAGAATGAGGTAGCTCTATATAGAAATGCAAAGATACTCATAATCTGTTTTGGGGAGTAAATTGGACATGGAACCAAAATAACAACATGCTCTTGTTTGTGAAGGGTATATATTAAATGTTAGTGGTAGTTATTTTTGACTGGTAGGATTTTGAATGCTAATTTTTCTTTCCTACGTGTCTAATTCTCTCCCAGTAAACAACTAATATTTGGATATTAAAAAATATTCAAAGTAAAAAATGTTTTCCAATTAATAGATATATAATCATCTTGATTTAATTTGTTTTTGATTACTAGCGAGTTTTCTTTTAAGTTTATTTGTCTTCTCCATGAGTTAATGAGAGAGAGAGAGAGAGAGATACAGCACTCCCAGAAGGGCACTAATGCCTCAGTCCACCACCAGCCTCAACCTGAGCTGGACATGGGCACATATGTGCCTGGCACACTCAGGAAGGTCTCTGGATGCAAACTGGGAACCCTCCCATTGTGAGTCAGCCTTGCCAACTGTCATGTCCCACCACTATGCCAGTGTACTGCCCACTAATTGTTGTGAATTTAAAGAATTTTTCATGTTTATTTATGACTTAATAAAATGTAAAGTCCTGTACTTGCAGAAGAGATGTTACAGTTAGAAGGGAATTCAGCACTTTTGGAGCTGACAAGTCTGGAGCTCTCGTTTTATAGTTAAGGACCAGTAAGTCCAAGGAGGTTATATGATTTGACCAGATTTGAAACAAGTATGGATTCTGTCTGATGCCCCGGTCCATTGAGTCTTCTGTTTTTGTCTCTTGTGTCCCTCAGGTCAAGGTCTTGGTACCTCCTACATGCTTCCTGGCAATAGCAAGTCTTCTATTATATCAATTCGGAGGTTAATTTGTGAAGCATGATTACTAATGATTAATTTTGATTTTGGAGGTGATTTTAAGATAGATTTACACTTTTTCTTTTTAAAGAGGATTTTAAGATGGCATTCATGGACTAGCAGGTGGTGTGGAGGTTAGTGCAGCCTGATTACAAATGTCTGTGCTATTCGAGGCCCGAACTGGTGGTTTGAAAATCATACTGGGTGTGTGTATACATGTGCCCCAAATCCTAAGAGGACAATGGAGGAGAAGGGGTTGTGGCCAATCGCCCTGGGGAATGATTTCTCATTCTCTTTCTCAGGCAAGCACACACACACACACACACACACACAAGAAAAAGAAAAAAAGGAGGAGCAGTCATTGTATAATTATGTTTGTGCAGTGGAAAGAAGAATTTAGGATTTGAGTCAGAGGGCTTGAGTGTGACTCTAGCTATTTCCTGCCCCTTAAAGCCTTTAAACTTTGTAAGTGGTAAAGAAAATCTGCTTCACAGAGGTACAAAGAGAATTTATGTATGAAAAAGACCAGCAAAGTGCTGTACTGAATTTTATGTATCTATTTATCTTCATTTGCTAGTTAGATTCCATTGTTTTCATTGCCAGAGAGTGTGTGTTCTTGCTGGGATGAGAGATTAGTCATAAGAGTAACTTCTAATACCTGTGTCAAAGTGCTGTGCTCCCTGTTGAAGCTCTTATGGGCCATTTCAACCTGAAATGTAAATACCTTTAGTTCTAGGAAATTGCCTGGATTCTTTCTCTCTCTCTTTTTTAATTATTATTTTATTTTATTATATTTTATTTTATTTTAATTTTTAAAACTTTACATATTTTTATTATTATTCATACATTAAATTGCTATACATCATTTAGATTGTGAAGAGACTTTACCCAGCATGATATACACCTCAGTCCAGCCCTGTTGAGACCACCATACACATCCTCGTCGACAGATAATAAACCTTATCTGTGTCCCCTTATCTTACCTCTCCATTTATTTCTTGATATTATCCTCTTCTCATTTCCCCCTGATTTTTTATTTTGGGATTCCTATTAGTTGAATGTTAATTCTTCTGTAACGATACTCTCACTTTTCTTCTAGTTCTGTCTTATGGGTAACTTCTTCAGCTATATTTATTTATTTATATCTGTCCTTTTATTTTCAATTATCCTAAGTAGTATGATTGCATAATTTACAAACCTGTGCCAGTGGTATATCGCCTCTCCTTAAATCCTTCTAATAAGCTGGTAATAGCACCATTACCAATTACACATACACAGTAGTTCTACAGTTTTTATGTCGTTTTGAATAGCTGTTTAAAGACAATCCTGAAATATAACTTAGTCTGACTTAGATAATAAAGAATTCAAAGGTAAAGTTTAATTTGCTAGTAAATCTTGTCACATTGGCTTTCAAAAGTATTTGACCTTACAAATAGTTTATAAAATATGTAAAGTGTTATATGTTCTTTACCTGACACTATACATAAACCACACTAAAATGCCTTTCAATAAGTAAAAGGCAGCATTTTAGAGACAGTGTTTAGAATTCTAATTAGATTGGCATAGTTAAGACCGAAATTATAAAGTAGACATAGCAACCTTATCTTTAGCCTTTGCCTTTAATGAGTTAATGGACACAAATTAAAACACTGCTGAATCTGCTTGATTCCGAGACAGTGAAGAGATTTTCCCAGGATTTATATATTCATATGAGCCTAAAGCAAAACCCACCAGTGCTTTCGCGATGGCATTCACCATCTTTACAAAAAGTCGAACACTAATCGATTACCAATCACATCTTTAGAAAAGGCAAATAGCAATAGCCTTTACTGAGCCAGAATTACTATCAAAATTAAAAAACAAAAACAAAACAAAAAACCCCCTAGCAATATGAATTTAAACACAAGCCAGTCTTACTTAAATCAGGACTGTCCAACAAAAATATCAGTCATTTATGATCTGAGTTCTGGTACAGGAGATTAAGTAAATTATGGTACACACAAAATAGGTGAGACATTTCTGTTTTGTCATAAATATTGGCAGTGGCCAGCTATTACTCAGCAGCTTTTTTTGACATAAGCTATCAGCTCTGCTCTTTCTGACTTCTTAGTGCCAGTGAAGATCATTTTTGTGCCAGGGACACTTCTTAGGATTCTCCAAGTACCCCATCATTGTGCCCACTGTCTAGGAGGTGCCTTTGTTTTTGTTGGCATCTGTGCAAGAGAATCCTGACCTGTCTTCTGCCCAAACAGACCATGGAAATGTGGGCCAGCCTTATGCTTGCCTCCCTTCTTCATGGTGTGGCACTGGGCACGCCTCAGAACAAAAATCTTCTTGCCTTTTTTGACATCACCCATTTTTAATTATCTCTTTTGTTGCTACAAACATCGCTGAGAAGCCAGATGTTCCGCTCTCCAACTTCCTCAACTTCCAGCTTTTCTGTTTACTTTTTCCTTTTGTCATTTTTCTGAATGCTAAGAGTTTTCATATTCTCTGAATATTTAATAAATCTAATAGGTTATCAAAAAAACCTCTCTGAAAAGTGTTAGTTTTATCTTTGGGGGGTTTCTTTTTAAATTAAAGAATCTTTTTAAAAAGCTGATCTATTCAGGCGTGGTGGTGCCTGTCCTATAGTAAAACCAATCTACTTTTCTAAAATGGAGTATTTTAATCTCTCCCCCTGGCAAGGAGCAGTAGATTTAAGTCTCCCTCTCTGAGTTTTGAGAGAGGCTCAAGGAAAAGGGGACTAAAGGTGTCTCATTGTTCAGAATGCTGACTTTTATTTATTCGCTCTGTCTTATTTTATTTTTTTTGTTTTTGTTTTTGGAGAGGTTTTCGCTATAGGGCACGTGTGCTTGCCAGACAGACAGAGAGAGACAGAGAGACAGAAAGCGAGAAATCACCCCCCGGGGGGATGACCACACCGCAATCCCTTCTCCTCCATTCTCCTCTCGGGATCTTGGGCACACACGCACATGCGCCCGGCGTGAGATTTAACCCACCGGGTCCGAGACGCGAACCATGGTCGACTACGTGGGAATCCAGCGACATAGACATTACACTAACTGCTGGTCCCTTCCCTCTGTTTTATTGCACCTTATCCTTACTCTCAGGAATCAGGATTTCTAGGTGACTTAAAAATTAATATAACCCTTGGGAACCAACAGTTAGCATAATGGCTATGTCGCTGGACTCCCACGTAGTCGACCATGGTTCGCGTCTCGGACCCGGTGGTTTAAATCTCACGCCGGGCGCATGTGCGTGTGTGCCCAAGATCCCGAGAGGAGAATGGAGGAGAAGGGATTGCGGCATGACCATCCCCCCCTGGGGGGTGATTTCTCGCTTTCTGTCTCTATGTCTCTCTCTGTCTGTCTGGTGAGCGCACACGCCCTATAGTGAAAACCTCTCAAAAAAAATTAATATAACCCAACAGTGATTTATAGCAAATAAAATTAAATGAGATAGTATTCCTAAAAGCACATTTAGCTAAAAATAAATGAATGTAAGTAGTCTTCTTATTTAGAAAGATAACCATCTTGAGCCATAGCAATTGACTTACAGTATCCAATTCATGGCATTTGATAACCCTATTGTACTTTATACTGGTCCTGTCATCCTTGAACAGACTGTTTTAGCTTTGGTGACACATTTTGGTGACACATTTTGAAAGGCCATTGACAAGCTGAAGGAAGATAGTGAGGACAGTGAAGCATTCAGAGCAGAGGTTGGCAAACCATGGTCTCTGGGTTGAATCCAACCAGCTGCCTGTTTTCTAAATCAACTTTTATGGAACACATCACAACCATGCATTTTCATAATCTCTATGGCGGCTTTTATGTAAAAATGCAGAGCTGAGTAGTTGTGACAGAAATGATATGGCTTGCAAAACTTAAAGTATTGACCTTCTGGCACTTTATAGAAGTTGGCCAATCTTAGTCTGAAGGCTACATCGTATGTTGCAGGTGTGAAGGAGGTAGAGAATTAGGACATGAGACAATGAAAGGGCTGTATAATAACTAATAAGAATAATGTGTGATATTTGTTGAGTTTTTACAGTATACCTAGCAATGTCTTATTATATTTAGATGTGATTAAGGATCATCTTCCTGACTAGACTGTGCATTCTACAATGTCAAGTTTCTAGCTCCAAGATGTAGAATGGAGACTAGCATGTATGGATTCTGAATGAATATTTGTTGAACTACATGCATGGTGCTATCATGCCAAAGAAATGAAGGGTGTTTCCTTGGAGGTCAGAATAGAAGTTTTCGGGAAGCAGATTTCAGGTCAGTAAGGAAAGCTACCCTGTGTATTATCACCCCCTCTAGGTAGTGAGATACCTATTCCCGTTAGGGCTTCCCAGGAACCTGGCTGCCAACCCAGTCATTCTTTGTGGAGGTGTCTGGCTTAGAGAAGCAGGTGGAACTAAATGAAGTGTTGGCTTCTAGGAATCTATCATTCAAACTAGGAGAGAGAAGACTAGAACTCAGAACTTGGAGTTGATGGAGGTCTCTTTCCACTGTATCATGCAATGCTGTCTTGCTTAGAACTTCCTTGAGCACAGTCATGAGAAGGTTGATGTAGTAGAAAGGGTATCACAGTGAACATCAGGGGATTTGGGGCTATAATCCCACTTCTCTAACTAATTTAACATGTGAGTCCAGCAAGCCTTTTAATCTCTCAGGACCTGTGTGTCCTCAAGTGAGGAAGTGGGACTAGGTAGTCTTGAAGTTCTCTTTCTTTTCGAATATAATTTTATCCAAGGATTAGCAGAACCCCTCCTACTGAAAGGACAGAACAGACTAGTTCAAACGAGAGGTTTCACTGTTAAGTGTTGCCGAAGGTTCTGCTTTTTACATTTTTTTTGGCCCACCTCCTGACCCCATCTCAGCCTTAGTCACTCAGTTCCCATCTCCTTTAAGTATTTTTATACCTATCCCACTTTATGGTACTTACTGGAGAAATTAGGTTAAATCAGGCAGTTGTTTTAGTCTTCCTTTAGCATGTTGAAGGCAAGTTCTTTCTTGTTTAATTTCTGTTCATTAGGTTGGTGAAGAGATGGGAACTGTTCAACACCTCGAAGGGTGGGATATTAACACTGACCTTGGAAAGTTGATTAGACCTCCTTTATTTAGGGCACTAAATACAGACAGCTCATATTTCTCATGGGAGAACACTTTATTCTTGGTGGAAGCAGTTTCCAGCTCTCAGAATGAGACTTCTACCCATTTCTCTATTTAAGTTCTGTAACTGTAGAAATTGACCTAAATGATTTAAAAACCTATTTAATTAATTTTAATTTACACTTAATCATTGTACATCTTTACAGTGTATAGTATGGTTTTTCAGAGCATACATGTGATACTTGTCAATCAAGCCAAAGATATTACCATGTATATAATTTTCAACAGAGACCTAATTTTTATTTTTATTTATTAAAATTTTTTTTTCCTATAGGGCCTGTGTGCTTGCCAAAGAGGAAAAGAGAATGGCAAAGAGAGAAAGAAAGTGAGAAATCATCCCCCAAGGGAGATGGCCACAACATGTTCCCTTGTCCTCCATTCTTCTTTTGGGATTTTGGGCACACACACACACATACTTGGTGCGATTTTCAAGCAAGCTGCTAGATATGGGACTCAAACCTGAGTCAGTTCTGGTATACAGCACCTTAGCCATCATACCACCTGCTGGCTCAATTTAAATTCTTTTAAAACCTTGATGTTGTATTGGGCCAGACAGGTGGTATGGTAGTTGGAGCAACTGGATCCCATATGGTCAATTACATGTTTCAAGTCAGGACCTGGTGACTTGAGGGACATGCTGGGTGTATGTGCATGTGTGCCCCCAAAATCCCAAAGGCAGAGTAAAGGAGAGGGGATTGCAGTGTGGTCATTCCCTCTGGTGGCTGTTTTCTCTTTCTCTCTCTCTTTCCTTCTTGAAGAGTGAGAGAAATTTATTATTATTTACTTATTTTGTAATTTATAGCAGATTACAAAATAAATAAAGACAAATTTTAACCTTAAGTGGACCCTCATCTAGCAGCATTTTTTCTATTTCCTGTTCAAATAGATGTCAACAACCATGATTTCCAATTATTGCTGGGCTTTTATTTGAATTATTAAGCTTAGACATTTTCACTTGATGGGCCAGTCTCTGGCCTAATGGTTAAGGAGGCTGGATTCCACATGGTTGATTGTGCAGCTCCAGACCCAGAAGCTTGAAAACACACCAGATAGGGACCAGCAGTTAGCATAATGGCCATGTCACTGGACTCCCATGTCACTGACAACGGTTCGAGTCCCAGACCTCATGGTTTAAACTCATTCTGGGCACATGCTCAAGATCCTGAGGAGAAAGAAGGAGAAGGAATTGCGATGTGGCCATCTCCCCTGGGGGGGGATTTCTCACTTTCTGTCTCTCTGTCTGTCCGTGTTTTTCTGGCGAGCGCATGCGCCCTATAGCAAAAACCTCTCAAAAAAAAAAAAAAAAAGAAAAGAAAAAAGAAATGACCATACCAGATGCATATGCATGTGTGCTCCAAATCCCAAAAGGAGGAGAAATGAAGAAGGGATTGCAGCATGACCATCCCTAGTGGGGTATTGGGGTATGCTTTCCTACTTTCCTTTTCTTTCTTCTTCTCTTTCTCTCTCAATGTCTCTCTCTAGTGAACACATGTGCTCTCTGGCAAAATTAAAAGGAAAAATAAAACCTTTCATTTGACTCAAATGCTCAGTATTGTGTTAATTAATAGTTGCCCATAGTCCACACTATATTTGTCCATGGATCTCATTAATTCCAAGTAGCCCTAAAAACTGCAGTGTCATGTTAAGAACTACTCTTAGTCTGAGGCATGTCAATACATGTTGCCAACTTCCAACTGATTCTCATCCAGAAGATTAGCAAGGCCACCACATGGTGTTCTTTTTTACAAAACATTATTGCCTGCATTATAGCTGGGACTTGATGTGGTGACATTAATCCCGAATCTGCAGAATGGTACTCTTAATTCTGCTTGGGTGGAGAGCAACTTGAGCTCTCTGTGTAAGCCTTTTATTTTAGGAATACCGTTCTTTGTAATCATTCCTATTAGGAACCTTAGTCAGTTGTTAGGAATTTTATTTCTCTCTTGAAAAATAATATTTTCTCTTCTTTCACAGTGAGGCACCTAGATTTCACATCTTTAGTGAATAATCTCTAGTATTGATTTAGTTGCCGAATATCCTCCTCAGACATGTTTTAATTATTCATTAAGAAGCTGTAGGAGTTCCAGCTGAAAGTGGAGTCTGGCTAGCTGTCTCTGGTGAAGTCCTTCTCAACTGTCCTACTAAAATGCCTATAAAGACGAAGGCAAAAAAAAGATAATCAAACATAAATGATTCAAAAATGAAATCAATGACTGGCATAATTTCAAAATTGGGGAAGAATCTATATTAATTATAAAAGCAGTATTGAGAAAAATCTACCCAGGTCTTGATCAATGGCTCACTGGCCCACTTTACTGCTTGACACAGAAGCCCTTTGAGGGACCAGCAGTTAGTGTAATGGCTATGTCGCTGGACTCCCATGTAGTCGACTGTGGTTCGAGTCCTGGACCCAGTGACTTAAGCTCACGCTGGGACCGTGTGTGTGCATGCCCAAGATCCCGAGAGGCAAATAGAGGAGAAGGGATTATGGTATGACCATCTCCCCCCCACCCCCACCCCGGGGGGGTGATTTCTCACTTTCTGTCTCTCTGTCTCTGTCTTTCTGGTGAGTGCACGCGACCTATGGCAAAAACCTCTCAAAAAAAAAAAAAAAACAAAACTCTTTGAAATAAGGAAGGAGAGTACTAGGTCCTCTTCATTGTCAGTGATTAGACTCAGAGGCCTGGGACTGGCACTGATGAGAAACTGAGCAGGTGAAACGTTTTTTGTTTCATTTTGTTTTTTCCCTTGCCATAAGATGTGTGTGCTCCCTGGAGAGAGACAGAGAGAGGGAAAATGAGAAATCACCCTAGAAGGGTAGACACATTATAATCTCTTCTCTTCTACTCCTCGTTGGATTTTGGGCATGCACACACATATACCTGGTGTGATTTTCAAGCCACTGGGTCTGGGACTCAAACAGCATTTGGTCATATGGGAGTCCAGCACTTTAACCACCATACCACTTGCTGTCTCTGAGCAGGTGAACTTTTACCCATGAGTGTTGATTTATGAAGCCGAGTGTTGTATTATTCTACATACAGAATAATTAAAATTCTCAGGAAAAAACTTGGATGGTAGGTCAGTTTGGGCCATGAATGTGAGGAACAGTGGAGGTTTTAGCATTTTTGGAAAAAATTCTTACAGGTAAAGTTTTTTAGCTTGGGTTGGAAACCAAAGCAACAAAAACAATATATCCTGGTGAGTGCATGCTGGAATTATAGAATTTTTTAAAAAGAATTATTTTTATTTAACTTTCTTTCTTTTTTACTTTATTTATTTTAATTTGATCAGAGAGGGACAGTGTAAAAGAGAGAGAGAGAGAGAGGGAGAGTGAGAAAGCAAGCCACCAGGTCTGGGACTCTAACTGTGGTTGGCCATTGCAGCATTCAGCGCCTTAACCACCATACCACCTGCTGACCTCAGGATTATAGATTTTTATGTATGTTGCAGGTTCATAGTACAGGGATATCAGACTGTCTGTGGAGCAAGACGGACCTCAGTAGAAAAGAGGTGCAGTAGATGAAATAATGTCAAAAACCAAACCTTGAACCAGATCCTGTGCACATCAATAGAGTAAATCCAAGGGTACTTCAACCTCCTGTCTTGATAAACACAAAATCGGGATAAAATTTGAATTGTCTAAAGTTAAATGAGAGAAAAAGAAAACAAAGTCTATGAACAATACTTTATTGCAAGAAAAATAATTGTATCTAGAAGACTTATAGGGAAAATATATCTCAGAACTGATTTACTAGAGAATCCAGAAACTGTAGGATTTCAGGAAATTGTCAGGCTTCTTCCATAAAATAGATATTAAAGAGAAAAGATATTAAAGAGATAGATATTAAAGAGAAAAGAGTAAACGTATGGATAATTGGTATTCTTAAGAAAATACTTCCACAAATGGAATAAGCACAGTTGTTAAAGATGTAAGAGGAAAAATTCATGAACGAAGTAAGATACACATTGAAAAAAAATCATTGTGTATTCCAGACAAATCAATGAACAAAGGCACACACAATGATGTATGCTGGCAATGATTTTAATTCATATCGATAAGAAAACACTCTCATAAGCATCTAACCAGAAGAAACAGACTACCTAAAAATATAATGAAAATCTGGCTGTTCTCTGGCTTTTACTCTAAAAGCTTACATTTAGAAGAAAACAGTATTGTATATAGAGTTTTGAGAACCCAAGTTGTAACTTAATGCTTTTATACCCAGCCTAATCATCATAACTCGTGAAATAGAAAAAAAAGACATCTTAGATAGACAAGGATTCAGAACCATGTACCCTCCTTGAAAACAACTACTTGAAAGAAAAGACTAAGAATGATGAACCTATGCTAGAGAACACTTCTTAGGTCCGAAACCAATTACAATAGAGACGTGATCAAGTATATGTTTATCAAATGTTTTGTAGTGGTAAAATAAGATTTTTTTCATCTAGGGGAAATAATCTTTAAAAACCAAGTTATAAAAACCTACAATAAAAAAAGAAAAAAAGAACAATTCTATCTTTAAAAAGTCATGAAGCAAAGAAAACAGTAAGAAAACAGAAAGGGGGACCAGCAGATGGTATAATGGTTATGTTGTTGGACTCCCACGTAGTCGACCATGGTTTGCGTCCCGGACCCAACAGCTTAGAACTCTTGTCAGGTGCATGTGTGTGGGTGCCCAAAATCCTGAGAGGAGAATGGGGAAGGGATTGAGGTGTGCCCATCCCCCTGGGGGTGATGCTTTCTGTCTCTCTGTCTCTCCCATGAGCACATGCACCTTTATAGCAAAAATCTCTCTCTAAAAAGAAGAAAAAAAAAAAGAAAACAGAAAGCAATATGAAAGGATAAAGATCTGGTATGTCAATTGTAGCTGTAAATAATTGAAATAAACTACATATTAAAAGATATGAATTCACAGATAAATTAAAAAACAACTATGGGGAACCAGCAGTTAGCGTAATGGCTATGTCGCTGGACTCCCACGTAGTCGACCGCGGTTCGTGTCCCGGACCCGGTGGCTTAAAACTCACGCCGGGCGCGTGTGCGTGCGTGCCCAAGATCCCGAGAGGAGAATGGAGGAGAAGGGATTGCGGCGTGACCACCCCCCCTGGGGGGTGATTTCTCGCTTTCTGTCTCTATGTCTCTCTCTGTCTGTCTGGCGAGTGCACGCGCCCTACAGTGAAAATCTCTCCAAAAAAAAAAAAAAAAAAAACAACTATGAAATTCAACTAAGTCCAGTTTATGGGAAACATACCTAGAGCAATGTGATACAAAAAGTTTAAAATGAAAAGGAATTAGTATATCTTTTTTTGGGGGGGGTGAGGAGGGGGGAGAGGTTTTCTGTTATAGGGCATGTGTGCTCGCCAGAGAGAGAGAGACAGAGAGAAAGAAAGCGAGAAATCCCTCCCCTGGGGGGGTGGCCATGCCACAATCCCTTCTCCTCCATTCTCCTCTCGGGATCTTAGGCAGGCATGCACACGTGCCCGGCATGAGTTTAAGCCACCAGGTCCGGGACTCGAACCGCAGTCGACTACATGGGAGTCCAGCGACATAGCTAACAGCTGGTCCCCTCAGAATTAGTATATCTTAACAAGGAGTACAGTTCTAAATGAAAGTATATTTAAGCAGACCAAATAACATTCCCTTGAGATATGTAGTGGAGCAGCCAGCAAGTGGTGTGGTGGTTGGTTGCTGAACTACAACGTGGCCAACCATGGTTCAAGTCCCAGACCTTGTTCTCTCTTCCCTCTCTCTTCTTTCTTTCTCTAGTAAGTGCATGTATGCTATAGAAAATTAAAAAATAATAATAAATAAATAACTCTTTCAAAAAGATATATGTAGTGAAAACTTTGTTCAAAATATAAGGAAAAATTAATCACTGATAAATTATGTTGAAAACTATAAAAGAAGAATCATTGCTATTTTAATTTACATTCTTTTATAACTTTCTTTTCTCTATATAATTTCTTCTCTACTTGAGTATTTCAGCCCCGCAAATTACATTCTTGACCATAATATACTCAAACTTAGAAATTAATCATCGTACTTAAATAGCAAAAATTCAACTATTTACTAATTAAAAGAAACCTTTAAAATAATTCCATAGCAAACAAGAAATTAAAAGTATGACTCTAAACAGCAGACAGCTTAGAAGAATGTTTCTAAACTTTTAAAAACTCAGGCCTAAAGATTTACCCAGATACTTATTGCAGTATAGTATGCATGCAATAAACTATACAGATGTTAAGTATAATTGGGTATATTTTGACAGTGAATGTGCCTATGATATGTACTTCACTTTGTAAAAAATGGTCATAGTCCTCCAAAGTAGTTGTATATCGCACTAGCAGTGAATCAGAATTTCAGCTACTGTACATTTTTGCCAACATTTTCTATTTTACGTTAGACATTTTTAATTTTACTGAGTATGATATGGTATAGTACCATGGTTTTAGTGAATATTTTCCCTGATGATTAATGATGTTGAGCACCTTTTTATGTGTTTATTGACTATTCATGTAACTCGAAGTCCCTATTTGTATTTACTACTAACTTACATGAGTTGTAAATATTTTTAGATATATGTGTTATAAATATTTTCTAGGAGTCAGTGGCTTACATTTTCATTAAAGGATTCTTTAATATTAATTTTGTTTTGAAAAAGTCCACCTCAACAACACTATATACTTAGTGCTTTTTTGTGATCCTGTATGTTTGACAGTATCAAAGCTGTGAATAGTTCTATGTTTTATTCTAGAAACAATATTATTTTGATCTTCATATTTAGGTGCATTATCTATTTCATATTAATTTTTATGTTTGTTTGATGTGAGGTAGGGGTTGAAGTTCAATGTGTTCATTACAGTTACCTAGTTTTTTTTTTTTTTTCTATTCTTTGAAAAGATTTTCCTTTCCCCAGTGATTTGCCTTGGCACTTTTGTTGAAAAATCAATGGACCACACATGTGCCAGTCTATTTACAACTTCTATTTTCTATTTTATTGATTTTTTGGGGTTTCTATTTTTATACCAAATGGCATATACAGTGTTGATTATTGTAACCTTCTAGTGAGTCTTGATATTAGGTATGCTAATTTCTTTTTGTTCTACCTTTTCAAGATTATTTTGGCTATTCTAAATTTGTTATAAATCCACATACATTTCAGAATCAGCTTTTCAATTTCTTGGGGAAAAAAAAGAAGCTTTCAGGGTTTTGGTTGGCGGTGCATTAAACCTATTTATCAGTTTGGGGAAAACTGACATTATAACAATATTGAGCCTCCCAAACCATGAACATGATTTATCTTCCCATACTTTTAGCTCTTCTTTCATTTCTCTTAGGTATAATTTTCAATATTTATCATAGAGACAGATCTTACACATCATTTGTTAATATTGTGTATTTTTGATACTAATATAAAGGTATAGTTTTAATTTTCCAATTGCTAGTATAAAAATATGTAACTTATTTTGCATATTTTCTTTGTGTCTTTTTTTAATGCCAAAGGGCCTGTGCATAAATGAGAGAGAGAAAGAAAAGAGGGAGAGGACACACCACCAACTGGGCTTGGTCACTTCCCTTTTCCACCATTTTTCTATCTTGTCAGAATTCTGGGCATGTTTTTAAGCTGCTAGGTCCAGGATTCAGGTTAGCCATGCGGGGTACAGCTCCCTTTGTGGAGTGCTTACCCAATATGCTACAAGGCCAGACTTTGAATCTTATTTTTATTAAAAAAAATAATTTCCTGATTGCTAGTATTCGGAAATGCAGTCAATCTTTGCATATTTACATAATATATTGTGACCTGGCTAAATTCAGTTACTGGTGCTCCTAGTATTTTTGGATAGATTTCTTAGATTTTTCTGCATATGCCACTGTGTCTCTGCAAATAGATGCAATATAGTATATAAATATTTATCAGTGCAACTACTTACCATCTTATTTCTGAATATTAACATTAATTTTTTACCCTAAACCTTTTTCACAACTAAAAATCTGAAAATCTTTCTGCATGTCTTTTTGTAATCATCAGTTTTGCATAACATCATGGAGACACATTGCTTTTTATTTCTATTCTGACCATACCCACTATTCATATTTAGAATTGACAGTTTAATTTTAAAGCATATTGAAATGGCTTCACCTGCTTTTTCTACTGGGTTTAACTAGTAATTTTTGCCCTTAATTAATGTACTGGATCACAATTAGCATCTCTAGAAAGTCACCCAGGATTGATCATACTCTAATTCCTAACTTTGGAAGAAGTTCTTTTATCTATTTGGAAAATATTTCAGTTTCTACTACCTTTAATTGTATTGGTTTCTCTGAGACAGAAATTATCTGCATACAGAAAAAGTTTCATTTCAGCATAGGTTTTTGCCACAGGGCACATGCCTTTGCCAGAGAGAGACAGAGAGACAGCAAGGAAAAGTAAGAAATCACCCACCCACCCCCCACCAGGGGGGTGGGTGGCAACACCACAATCCCTTCTCCATTCTCCTCTTGAGATTTTGGGCACGCACATACATGTGCCCAGCATGAGCTTCATGCTGCCGCATCTGAGGTTTGAACCGTGGTTAGCCATGTGGGAATCCAGCACTTTAACCACCATACTACCTGGTGGCCTCTTGGATTGCTTTTTAAACAAAACTGCATAAATTAAAGAAATTATTTAATTTGATTTATTATTAGTATTATTTTTTTTAAAATTGCTATAGGGCACCCGCACTCACCAGACAGAGAAGGGGAAAACTAAGAAAGTAAGCCACCAGGTCTAGGACTCAAACTGTAGTTGACCATGTGGGAGTCCAGCACTTTCACACCACACCACCTGCTGGCACTGTAGAAATTATTTTGAAGCTAAAATTTAACCCCATGTTGGGGCTGTCGATGCAAATAACTCATCTGAGGTGACCATAGGATGAATATACCTGCCAAGAACGGTTCAGATCACACATATGTGGAACCCATGACTATGTCTCAAATCGCTTCTTGGCCATTGCAAGTTTATTTGTCATCTATTGAAAGATATATTCAAATTTCAGTAGAGTTATAATTTGGGCATAGTACTAATGAATTATGAAATAGAAAAATCATAGAATTTCTTAATGAATTAAAGAGCTGGACCAGCAGTTCCAGACACCAGACTGCCTGCGGCTGAAGGCCTGTCTGTCCGGGACCTTCGTGCATCCCCACCCCTACTCCTCTCTGGACTTCGGGTTGGTTCCGTGGGACTTTAAGACAAACTCGCACCCCACCCCACCCTACCCCACCTGCAAACCAGATTGAGCCAGCCAGCAGTTCCGGACACCAGGCTGCCTGTGGCTGCAGGCCTGTCCACCTGGGACCCTTCGATCATCCTCTGGCCCTTTCCCAACTTGCCTTTGGAATCTCTGAATTTTAGTGTTTTGAATAGTGCACATCACGTTGTGCCGTGAGATTTTTTTGTTTGTTTGTTTTGTTTTTCTTTGCTCTTGAGGTGTTGCTTCTTAGGTCAGTTGGAGGCTCACCACTCCTTAGAAACAGGGAGGACTTTGGGTCACCCAGGAACAGTGACAACAGTACATGGTACTGGTGAGCAATAGGTAGGCCAACCATAAGAGAAATCATCAATTTTCTCATTCTGTACACCTTTTAATACTCAGAGATACCTTAAATAAGTTAGGAAGCAACATCTAGATCACCTGATGACTAGAAACAATTGCAGAGGCTCAAAAAGTATGAGCAACCAACAAAAGGCCTCTCCCCCAAGGGAAATCATCAAGCCTACATCACCCATAGTCAATACAATGGACATCATGGACATGTCTGATAAGGAATTCAGAATATTTGTAGTGACCGAACTAACTCAGATGGAAGAGAAAAGAGACAAGGAGCTCCAGGAGATGA